>NW_011887897.1:170236-198227 GCF_000806365.1 Fopius arisanus | reverse complement strand
GAAGTGCTGACACTGCACCCCAGTGATCCACATTATGACGAATATATGTGGACTTAATCCACAAATATTCGGGATAGTTTATATTACAACATTGACATTCTTTGATTCGATTTTACATGTTTTGGATAATATGTGCCACTTCGCGTGTCGTCATATTATCCAGGTCAATGAGAAATTACCTAATCTTAATTTAATGGTATTTCTGGGGCATAACATCTCTACAGCTGTTCATCAATTATCTGAGTGTCAGTCAATCGCAGCTCTTTCAGCAAATTCAGGGACCATAACGAAGGGTGTGGAGATGAGCAGTTAATTAATATTTTTGCACAAAAGGACGTCGAGAGTGCTCTGATAAGTGTCTTACATATTTCCCTACAGCTCGCCATGAATTATTCGAGTCTCAGTCAATTGCAGCTGTCTTAGATCCAGAGACCATGACGAAAGAGGGGTAAATGAGGAGTTAATTGATAACTTTTGTTTCGGAGAACTTCGAGAGTGCTCTGATAATTTTCTTTCATACCTCTCTACAGCTCACCATCAATTATTTGAGTCTCAAAAAACGCAGTCGTTTTGAATCCGAGCGACATAATAAAACCGGTAGAATAGAGCAGTTAATCGATAATTTTCCCTAGAGACAACGTCGAGAGAGTTATGATGACTTTTTCAGTCCCTCTCTACAGCTCATCACCAATCCTCTAAGTCTCAGTTGATTGCCATAGTTTCAGAACAAGGGACTATAATGGAGGGTGTAAAAATGAGCAGTTAATTAATTTGTTTTTCCACAACAGAAAGTCGGGAGTGCTCTGATATTTTTGTCTATACTTTTATATAGCTCACCATCAATTATCTAAGCCTCAGTCAATCCCAGCTGTTTTAACTTCAGGAACCATAACCGGACGTATATATTTGAGGAGTTGATTGATAATTTTTGCGCTTGAGAAAGTCGAGAGTGATCTGTTACTTTTCTTTCGCACCTCTCTACAGCTCACCATCAATTATCTGAGTCTCAAAAAGACCATGACGAGAGGTGCAGACGTGAGCAGTTAATTCATATTTCTGCGCTAGAGAACGTCGAGGGTGCTCTGAAAATTTTCTTACATACTTCCCTTAATCGAAGGACTCACTACTCATAACTCCAAGTCATCATGGCAGTATTCTGGATTCTGGAAGCTTCCGCATCCAGCTAATTGATAAATAGAACGCTAATGAAATTTTCCCTCATTTTTCTTTCATGAATTATCAATATTCCGATTGCGAAACTCCAATTCAGATATTTTGTAGACAACGTCAATGAGCAATGTATCCATCCTCGAGATCGTTTATGAATGGAAATAAATTCCATGACATTTTACACCTAGAGCTCGCCATTTTTTAATACAACCGACACTTTACAAGAATTTGTGTGATAGTTATTAAGTTATTGGTTATTATTTCACCCAGTTCTCGTACTTCTTAGAGGAATATTCGTATAAAATTATCCCATTCGACGCAATATTTTAAGAACTAGAACGACTTAGGCTCCTGCTGGTGCTGACCACTGCGAGTGAGGAATTGCCTGGCGTTTCTCAGCCTCTCCAACAATCAGAATGAGCTATAGCGCGCTTTATCCCGTCTGAAATTGCGATTCGTTATTAGCAAATAGTTTGGAAAAGTTCCATTCCTATCCGACACCTCTCTGAATCATCCCTAGGATCAATCAATCTTCTTCTCTTTTAAAGAGTTGATGACGTCCTCTGTGGAAAGTTCTCCTCGTCACCGGAGTTTGAGACAATTACAAAGGCATTCCACCTTTTTTGAGAAGGAGTGATGTTTGCATTGACTTTTTTGGAGTTAGGACACTAGGAGTTGAGCTTCTAGTCGATGATCTTGTTCGATATCTCGTGACATTGCGGCCTGGATGGTCATGATCTGATGTCATTGTAGCTCTTGAGGATCGTGAAGCTCTTCTGGGGAATTCTGAAGGGTCTGGGGTTGTGGCACGAGAAGAATTCAGTGTTTTACCCCAGGAAGTACTGGTTGAATCTGGCTCATCGTTGATGGTCATCTGGAGAATCGGTGAGATCGAACAGGATCTTGAGAACACTCCGGAAGAGGTGTCTGGGTCGTTCGCGTCCATGGACATGCCGAAGGTGTCTGATGAACCTAGCGAGTCATCCATGGGTTCGGGGTTCTGGGTATTTTTGGGAGCCTTGGGGATGACTGGGGGGGAGTCCGGAGCTAGAAGAAAATGGAAATTATTATGATGATGCAAAAAATACGAATATGAAAATAATACTCAGGAAATTTCTTCTTTGAAACGCCTTAGTCATCGGCTGGTGGAGCAGTGGAGAGTTCTTTTCTCCCGGACGCTCTTCAAAGCAAGGTTACCTGAGCCAAATATCTCTGGCAGCTGAAGACGTTGGATTTTTCAGTTGGAATCACCTTTTACGCTCATTCGATTAGCATGGACTCGAAAAAGGACGCTGCCGCCAGATGCTCATCAACGCGATCATCTGGGCGTCTCCAGGTCTTCCAAAAATCATTGCCACAGTGGTAGTGGCCTCCCATGGAAAACTCCCAGTCTGGGGCAATCCTCGTGAGATGTCCTTCACACCTCAGGCTGAGTGCCATTTGGTATGTAGCGGAGCTACAGACGGAGAGGGAGCACTATGGTGTTTTCACCGCTCCCACATCGGTCTCAGAGCTCACACCGTCGCGAGGATTGTTAGGCTGGCGCTGTAAGTCTAGCTTCGAGGAGCACAGCAAGGTGCGCAGAGTCCTCTTCCCTGCAACTCCGGTAGCTGTATCCTCGCCAGATCTGGGGCCCTCCGGATCTAATTCTCAGCCGGGACCATCCAGGAGGAGAGACAGCCCCGAAGCTTGGAATCGTCTAGCTAAACGACTGAGAAGCATGGATACATGATCGTCGACACAGGGGAGCTCAAGATCGCCGTTCCCCATTTGGAGTCATGGGACCGACTGCGACGAGACGGATTGGAAGGCCCCTCCTGGACCCATTCTTGGTTTCGGGGAGCTGTCGAGCCCCCAACTTGATGCCGTGGTTGCGGCCGGCGCAGCGAGGATCCGGTGGCAGCTGGCCCGAAGATGGCAGAGGACCTTCCAGAAGGAAAGATGATTTGGTACATATCTTTAAGTGATATTCGTATATTTTGTGAACGTATTTGTATATTGTAATTGTATTCTTTCAATTAAACGTGAATATAATTTTTAATATGTGTTTATATTCTTGCTGTTAATAAATTTATAATTATATTTGAAATCTCTTTTGTTTATTACAACATCTCCACACAGTTTGATTTGTCGTCGTGTACTTTGTTTACATCGGTGGCACTCTCATGTTAGCCATAGGCTTGTCTCGTCCCTTTGTTTCACGGAATTTTGTCTTTATCGAGGTTAGTCGTTTCTTCATCCTCTCGTTTTCTCGGTCGCTCGTCGTTTAATTTCTCTCCACCAATGTAGGTGGCGCTGTCGTGTTGAACATGAGACTATTCATCGCTTCTTCTTCACGTTTAAATTGTATTCTTCATTATTTTCAATGATATCTTCATACTCACAAATTTTTTTTCATACGTGCACAATTATCACCTCTCAAAACTAATGGAAAAGATGAGAACATATGCAATCTGCACCATGTCGCTACCACGTTCTGATATCGCACTAACTGCCAGCCCGAATAAATCAACATTTTTGGCACAAATAATTCAAATGCACTCGCCAGTTGACATATGTGTACGGCATATGCAATGGATAGACATATTTATAAAAGTGTAAAAGTATTTGAGCAAAATATATTTTATTAACAAAAAAGGCCCAGCGATAACGGATGTAAAAGATAAAACAATGTACGTTTTGAACATTCCGGGTTGCGGCGCGGTCCGAGGAGTCATCACAGGCTATGATATGAACATGCTGCAAATCCATCTGTTTGATTTATGCCACGTAGTTCATGTGCAAAAGCAGCATGTATTTTACCTGAAAGAAGAAGACTTGCGAGAGTTACCACCATTTTTGATTAGCTGTCATTTAATTGGATGCCAGACCCAACTCACCGGTTAGAATGACAATGATACTTTTGATATGAATGGAATGGTGGTTGGAGAATTATTTGTTATTTAAATCATACAGGAATTCAATTTCGGCAGTGCACTTGTAATTATGAATTTTACAGAAACCAACAGCAACCTGCTCGAATACATATTTGCTTCCGGCATAGGTATTCCTACTGCACGGTCAAAGTTTATGACAATACGTGGGCCTTATTCCAAATGTAAACACAGCAGGGATATATATCAGGTAGTTTCAACAAAAATGTTCATTTGGTAATAAGACTGATAGTGGTAACAAGCATAAACATGTCAGCTCAAAAAATGTGTGAGAAATCAAGAATCGGAGACTCAAACCAAGAAGCCCTACGTTCCGGTAAGTATTACTATTCCGCATATTTGCAATTTGAAACATGGTTTAATATTAGATTACTTATAAATCCACCAATATCGGGACAGCAAAGGGGTCGAAACGCTATTGCAGTAGAAACTGGTGGTAAGTAACCTTAGCTTTTGCAATTTTTATTCACTTGTTATTTTTCTCATGATTGGTATTGATCGTGCAGGTCAAAGCGAGGTGCAGCCTGAAAATATTGGAACCCCCAAAAGATATGTCGCATATCAATTGGATTAACTCCGTACTGGGATTTTTGCGAATCCCGCGCATTAAACCAATTTTGGGACATTTTGGCTATCTTTATCTGCCATCTCGACCCTCCCCGAGAATGTCTCGAATCGTCGAAGGGGGTGAGAACTGAGACCCGAGTGCTTAGGGTGTCAGGAGGCCTGGAGTCAGGCAACAGCACAAGGCGGACTCGTGAAAACATTCCCAGCTCCCCTATGAGACTTCCTGGCACATAGCATAGGACTCATACTGGCGTACGAGCGCTCCATGTTAGATGGGGTAGGCATTCGAATGGCTGATCCTTCGACGGGGGTTGTTCGAAGGGGTCAGTTGCGACGCTCGAATTCGGCGCGCTCCAGGAGAAGTGTCAGAGATATCCTCCATGAGGCGAGGGCAGCACGTCCCGGCATACGGCAGCCCATCTAGCCGTAGTCGAGAGTCGGAGGGCATCGGCAATACTGCCCAGAGTGCCCACTCCATCGCCAAAGCCGCTTCGGCTGGCTCTCAGTGCGGACCATTGGCAGCTCTCTCTCGAGCCCTCGATAGGCTCCCAATGCCTTGCATTGGTCTATCTGCTCTCTAGGTGATCATTGATGAATGGAATAGCATTCGTCTTTGTAATAGAACGGTGCAGGCTTGTAAAGCTGCGGTTTTGATGAGAGCTTCGGGAATCCCGCTACTTAGGAACGGATGTAATATTGATCTAATTAAAACTTATCAACGCACTCTCATTGATGAACCAATTGCTTTCATAGTGTGGCGAGTGAAAAAGTCAGAAAACCCTGTAGTAATGTATGATGCTCGCATAGCATTTGATGGCAAATCCGACTATGTTGTATTAGATATCGGTTATTTTCCCCAGGATATTACAGATGTCAAAAAACTGTTCAATAGTGCTGAATATTTTTGTCGCGAATGTTGCGTTGCATAAAAACGCCAAAATAGTCATCGATGCGAAAACACGTGCAAAAAATGTTATAAAACTACTGCTTGCGGCCCTCATGCACCTTATAGGCACTCTAATCTCTGTAATCGTCATTTGGACGGGGACAGTTGTTTCGATAGTCATGTTGCCATAGGCCCTCGAAAAGGAACTTTACTTTGCTAACGTGAAAGGTATTGTGATAGCTGTGTTAAAAGAATTGACTTGAATGTGCCCCATGACGCTAATAAATCACACTTCTCCATCTGTGAAAAACTTCAACCATTCGGACACCAGTGCTATATAGCTCGGATCATTGAGAAGCCGAGAAAAATATCATTTTTTCCTACATTACGACTTCGAAGCTCGACAGAATGAGCCCCTGATCAAAAATAATTGTGCGATGAAGGAAAAATTAGATATTCCAAATTTTTATGTTTCACAAGTAGTGTGCGAACGGTGTTGTGACTCGCAGGCATCAGAGTGTGAATCGGGTGAGGCAAGTGAGTGAGAAACGGGGCACATATTAATCAATTCCTAAATTATGTTGAACAACTCTCCCAATCGCAAAGAGTTTTGAATATATCATAATTCGCAGAGATATGACGCCTAATTCATTTTTCAACACATATTACAGTATAACTTTATGCCCCGTGTTCATCCGATCATTTCCGGCATCAAAATTATAATGCTCAAAATTGGGGAGGAAATTATATTCATTGATAGCTTAACTTTTTTCCACAGACCACTCTCTGCTCTTCCTAAGACGTTTGGGATACCTAACCTTTTGAAGGGTAAAGTTCCTCATCTTTTCAATTCTCGTGAGAATTGGAATTATGCCGGAGGTTCCCCAGCAAAAGAAGATTGGTCATCCCAAACAATGAAAAAGAAAGAACGCAGTGTTGCCAGACGTACCATAATTATGGTATCTATACCATATCTTCAACCTTGATACCATATACCATAAAAAAGTCTATGGTATTCAAAATATACCATAATTTCGAGGCAAATTTTTTTGTAGATGTTTATTTATTCATTACATTTTTTTTTAATTGGGACTGGTATTTTCATCAGAAGACTGCTCATCGATGTCTGAAAAATTTTTAATTTATGAAAAAATTTAGTTTTTTATGCCGTTCATCTACCAAAAACATCAACTCACAATCTGATCAGTCCTTGAATCCTGAGTTGTCAAATTTCTCTCCCGAAGCCTAATATTTATTTTCATCGACATCTTCAATCTCATTATTTTCTTAATCTCCATTGTCACCTGCCTCCAGATTAGTTTCCTCATTCTCGATCTCATCAAAGTGAATGAGGAGAATATTTCCAGCTGTCATAATCAGTAATAATTGTATTGAACTCAACAGGTGATATGTTCTTTTTTATGAAAACAAATTAAAATCAACTTACTTGCCAGGTAATAAAAACGCTGCCACTATCGTCTGTCTTAACAATTTTCATCGAATACTGGACGCAGAAGCGGCTGACTCATGGTCAATTTTTCAAGCACTTTGACGTTTTCTCTTTGCCGGATTCGAGACACTTTCGACGAGAGTATTATTAATGGGAATTCCGAGAATTTAAACAGGCGCCCTCAAAGCCGTTGGGTCTGACACATATAGTGGATACTCTGCAATTATTCTGAAGAGGCCGATAGTGTAGGATATCACTTGTGACCATCTTTCACTACAGCAGCTACCTACATAAGTCAGATTCCACCAATACCACACGCCAATTCAAGTCGGTGGCCAATCGGAATGCACGTCTTATGAGAACGACGTCCACCACTGTTTGACTATCCTCGAGGCAGGAGCTCTTAGGTCTTAAAACATTTTAAGAATCAATTTCGATCGTTGGATAGGTATTATGCAGTGGAGGAAATCGTGAATTTACAAAAGATTTTTTATTTCATATATTATTTCTTTTCACTTCAGGATTTAGCATGTGCGAGACAGAGACGGAGAACGGGGGTCCTGATACTCCACCCAAAAACCTGTCACGAAGTAAAATAAAAGTAATCCAAAAGTTTCAAACTGAATGGCTGAAAGATTGTCGGTTTAAATATTGGTTGGAGAACGTACCAAACGATCCATAGAAGGCCAGCTGTAAACTGTGTACCAAAATGATAACAGCTGATATCTCAGTTTTACTTGCACATCGAGAATCATCCAAGCATCATTTAAAAGAATCGCTGCTTTTGGAACATGCACCAAAGATTACAAATTTTTTCCGGTCTCAAGTAGATGCCAAAAGACCATCGAGTCTGGACATTGATACTAATAATGCTGAGATAAAATTGATTGGATGTTTGGCGGAACATGACATCTCAATGAATTTTCTCGATCACTTCACAGACAACCTGAAGGAAATGTTCTCCGACTCACGTATTGCTCAAAATATGCATCTGAACAGGACGAAAGGTACTGCCATTGCCAAGAACGTGATCGGTGCATGTGAAAAAGATCAGTTGACGAAAAAATTAAATGTTACAAAGTTCAGTATTTTAACTGACGAATCAACTGACATATCCCATTCCAAGGCGAGTTGCATAGTAGTGAGGTACTACGATGAGGAGAGAGGGCGGATTGTGTCGAAATTTTCGGATCTGGTGCAAGTATTTGATGAAACTGGCTCTGTGGTAAGTGCTACTGCTCAACATCTCTACGAATCTCTAATTAAAAGCTTCGAGGAAAGAGAAATTCCCGCCGAAAACATCATCGGTTTCGGATCGGATGGATGTAACGTGATGATGGGGCAACACAACTCGGTGTCAAGTCGATTAAGAAGAGATTACCCTGGAATATTCGTCATGACATGCTTGTGTCATGGTTTCCATCTATGTGCTAGTGCCGCCTGTGCCAGCTTACCTGACAAAATTGAAGATTTCTGTCATCAGATCTACAATTTCTTTGCATCGAGTGCTAAACGGATATCTGCTCTTATTCAATTCCAACATTTCGCAGACACTCCAGACCCTGTCGTTCCCGCGCCATCTAATTATTAAATAGTCAATGTTCAGTGCGGGAGAGCAGAATTCGTACCTGTAGGGCCATTTTTACGGAAAATATCCGTTGGAAAACATTGCGCTTCGTGTTAGAAATTCTCCTTGTTCGACACGATCCAATTGCGCATTAGACGTCGCATCCGAGAATTTTCGGTTACGTCATCCTTTAAAAACGATGTTGGGATTATTTCGGATGATTAAAATCATCAATTAGAAAAAGTCTTGCGTGGGACACTGAGCGGAGAAAATCTCTTGTTCTCTTGTTGCGCGGAACGCCGAGGTGAGAGCCTCTCCCTTCTCTCATTCCTTCCTGCGATTATTTTAACGCCTCTAATTGCTGTTTTAGCCATTTTTAGTAATAATTAAGTACGTCTACGAACGTTAACCATTCGTCATGCGATGCACGCCTTCGTATTTCGGATACTTCGATATTCTGTGCAGTTTTCGGGCGTTTAGAGAATTCATCTCGAACCTCCCCGTGCCGGCCGATAGCTATCACGTGGCTGTGTTTTATACTCAATGAGCCTCCACTTGTAGAATGTGTCGAGCAGTGCCGCATCTTAGGTGCCATGCGCTCTGCACCTTAAAATGTATTCATGGGGGTTCGGGAATTATTAATATTGGAGTTATTTTCTCGAGCTTTGCTCCATTTATTGAACTACGCGTCTATCGCCGTCCCGGTTGGGAATAAAAGTTACTTGTGAATTGCAAGTATTCGCCTGAGCTTATTTTTGTGCCTTTTGGCCAAATTCGAGAGTATTAGGAATTTGAGTAATTAAAATTGCTGGGTCTCTGCGTACGTCACGCCTAATTGTGTATGTCTCTCCATCAAGCTTGTATTAATGATCTTTCTATTGAATATAATTTTGGTTTTGCTCTTGAATCTAGGGATTTTTAGTAATTTATTTTAGAGTTTTGCCCAATAAACTTGGTTCCACCAGGATCCGCCCCTCTCTCCATAACCGACCCCCTGAGCAGCGCGCGTAATACCACCTTTTCCTGTGATTTTCTTTCGAGACTTTATTTTTTTTTGCATTTTTTTGGGTTTTTGTTTCCGTTTTGAGAATTACGGTATTCCGGTTTGTCATTTCCGGAGGAACAATTATCTTGACGATTTTAGATTCCAGGGGAAAAGGGCAGATTAACTGGCCAATTTCATCCCCAGTGAAATTGGGCATGTTACAAATTTGACCGCCGGTGCCCGGGATCGAACCCGAATCATTGGCATACTAGTCTAGCACTGCCACCGGACGGCCAGTACCGCCGGTTAGAAAAAAATATAATTAAAAAACAAATAAAAATGGATACGAATAAGTTTTACATGCTTTTATGGAGTGATAGTAGCATGGAATATGTTTTGGGGAATACTGCAACAAAATTTCAACCATATTTACCGCATGATGTGCGGTTGACAGGTACGTGGGTAGCGGGTCTCACAGAATTACAATACCCCTGTAGTCTACTTCACATCCAGAATAGAGACGATGGGTATATTGCATTTATCAAGGACGACGAGCCTGTGGATGAGCAAAGAAAAACTCCCGCCTATGCTGTTCCCCGTCGAATATATGACAATCTTGAACATTTAGTACCCATACATTTTTTTAAGAAAAAGGGAGATGGATCGTAGGTGGAATATTGACCGGTGGGTCTTGTGGGCGCATTTCATTCAATTGACGATAGGGATTGAGAAGGGGGCTTGCATAACTCGCACTTAATGCGAGAAGAGATTTATGGCGTTCTTTGCGTGGTGAGATAAGGAAGGGTCAGGTTGGGGATAGTGGTGACTGTTTCGAAGGGAAATTGGACACTAACGGTAATAAGAACCTCGGTATCACGGGTTTTTGCATTCAATCTGAGTAATCAATCATTGAATATATTTTTTTATGTTTTTAATTATTGATTATTTGAAATATTTCTTTATTATTTGTTTCGAGGAGTATTGGCAGGCCTTATTGAGAATTTAGAATCCTTAATAGGATTCAATAATAATTATGTACGTTATTCTGACGTAACTTTAGGACTAACTTGATTGATAGGGCGTATACTTACAATAAGCATTCCTTATTTACAACTTCGTTGGAGGCAAACAATTCCTTAATTGCTGCAGCATTTAATGCAGAATCAATATGGATGTTTTGTCGTCGAAATTCTATTTGATTATTTTCAGCGTCCACACGAGGAGAAAAATATTCAATACAATTACGCGCCTGCCCCATAATCTGCAAGTCAAAACAGTATCCAGTAAAAAGGTACGGAACACTCACGCAATTTTTCACTGAACGTAGAAGAAAAATTACGGAAAGTTTAGTGAAAAAGTGCATAACTGTTCCATAATTTTTACTGAATACTGTTCTGACTCGCAGATTACGGAACAGATTACGGAACAGGCGCAGGTCAATTTTAACGAATATTTTTCTTCGTGCATAACTGAAGCAAAATTCAAACACATCACAATGGAAAATATCAACGAGCTTATGGTAATAAAAAAAAAAGAATGTAGATACGTCATTACATACTAGGATTTTAGAATGAAACAATAATTTATTTTTTTATGTGAAAAAGATGATGATAAAAGATAGTCTTTTCTTTATTAATTGTTTATATTTAATATCTATGATACACTACGGGTCATAATAATGGCGAAAAAATTTGTGCTAAAATCCATGCGTTCCTCGAAACATCATGCGGTCCATTTCTAGTCAATCATTTGCGGGTAACTTGGTAGAATATCCAGTCTTCGAAAAACGATGGCACAAACGCACGATCTTTGGTGAATGCCACTGGTACTGATAGTTGTGCAAGTACTTCCTCGAACATTGACAGAGATTCCGGGCAAGAGGCACCATTTCCCTGTTGGTTAATTTGATTTACTATTATAAAACTCAGTCAGTATATATTACTGTCTATACTTATAGATGAACTTAAAGTTCAACGACAATTTCATTTGGTTATCTTCTCAATATGCATGATGCTCAAAAAATAGTCATCCATTAGCCAAGTTAGTAACCTACGCGGTTAAAATGAAACGACCATTCTAGGCCATTTCCTTAACTGACGTTTCAAAAACGAAGGTAGATATCTGATAAACGTGATCAATAATTTTTTTCCTTCAGTAGAGACGATCGCGCGCGATTAGAAGAAAAATTATATAACTTTCTCAATACATTTCATGGAGATTTCAATGAGATCTATGAAAGATTTTCGAGTTTGAAAAATTGACTATGCTTAATAAATAAATCGATGTCCATCTCAGTGATCAGATACTTTCAATCCTCAAGGCGTCGCTCTTTTCCATTATAAAAAAAAATGATGTCCGATTTTGGCTTCGTTTTCATTCAATTGACGATAGTTTCTTAGTTTCTACTCTGATAAGGATAATTCATAGATCAATTTAAAACCCGTTAAATATACATCAACATGGTAGACTGAATATTTGGTTTGGTCATAGAATTTGGAAATAATTTGTCGTTTGAAGTTAAATTTGATAGTTACTTAATTCTGGGAGCTCTTCTGTTTGGTTAGTCATTTCATTTTGAAGCTCCTGGAGCATGCTTTGGGGTGCTCCATTGAATGTTGAGTAGCATTATATAGCCCGTGAATAATTTATAATTCATTAATAATTCATCGTGAAAAGCAAAAGTTTACCTTGCATTACTTTTCTCTCTGGAAAAGCGTTACTCCGGAAAAGCTTTCTAATGATATATACAAAGTCGATTCTGTTTATTTGATATGTATTTATAAGTGTTTGAATGCATATTAGCGAATGTCACACTTTCGATTTATGAACGAATTCAATGTACGATAATTCTTTGAGCTTGATATGGATTATGATTATACTAATTTTGAGCCCTTGAAGATGCTTTAAGACGATAATATAAGGAAATTAATGAGATCGTCGAAATCAATTTCTCACAGCGTAATCTGAGGGTGAGAAGGTGAGCACTTGCATAATTCTTAGTCGATAACTATTTAAAAAAATGGAAATGACCACTACTTGAATGCGAGATCGCAAACTTTTGATATTACTATAATCTGATTATCAAATTACGAGTTTGGAACGAATTTGGAGAAAATGGGAATAAAATATAAATGACATATATTCTATATGTTTTTAAAGCCCACGCAGTCCGCATTCGAATGGTTTGAATGTTAGTCATTTACCTTTAGACAACGCGAAGTTACGATTGGTTGACCATTAGGAAACACGAAGTCGGTAGGTCACGTCTAGTTTGAAGATTTTAGCTTCGACCAAATTTTCAGCATTCGTGTAAATAAAAAATCCTGCATTTCTGGTACCATTCGAAAGCCTATTTTCAAATGATACTATTTTCTATTATTGGAGGATTTGAGGAATAACTATTTTGACAGGTCAATAGAAATTGCCCCAACGTCAGCCTCAAAACCCTTACTAACGGGAAAAATATTGACAAACCCCCGCCAGTATGACCAAACCGATGTCATGTCATCACTGGCCAATTAGGAGACCCAGCCCTGACTTTCGTTAACGGAGTTGCGGAATATCGGAATATCGATTATCCGAGGGGACTACGCGCAATA
The DNA here is from genome assembly GCF_000806365.1 of Fopius arisanus. Classification (NCBI taxonomy): domain Eukaryota; kingdom Metazoa; phylum Arthropoda; class Insecta; order Hymenoptera; family Braconidae; genus Fopius; species Fopius arisanus. The sequence continues at coordinate 185,070 of NW_011887897.1, read as the reverse complement.
AGTGATCGGCGTGTCCCGAAAAAATACTCTCGCTCCGGCCGGCAAACCTCTAACACTTACCAGAATAAAGTCTCTTGACTATTGTATCTTTTGAATATTCTATATAGGCTTGTGCCATATCTTGTGTGTAAAATATATATATTGCCAAATCAAGCGATGTGAATAATTGTCTACTGCCTTGTATCACGCCAAGAGAGACAGTCTTGATGGAACATTGTAAATATCTTCCGTTCATGTTTACTCTCTCTCTTTGGCTTTCTATTGGGTCTTCAAGATCGAGTCCACCCCAGCTCGCACAGTCTCGCGTTCTACCCTTCAAATCTATAATTCATTATACAAGTTGTCAATCTTGGTCAAATTGACTGGAGCCCAAAATTTATTTAAACAGACTGTTCTCCTTGAGCTCTGACAGCTCCTGACCCAAGCCGCGTCGGGTGGAATCTTTGTCAAATCCACAACTTAATAGATAAAATAATTGAAGGAAAAAAGGATTTTGTCTGACTATGACTATTATATATCATTTTGAAGCTCATTCCTTGAACTTTCGAATGACCCTCCGTTTATTGTGTGTTAATGACGATGTCAAAATTTTCATGAATGGGTAGATGAGAAAAATGAAATATTCTATATCATGTCAAATCTCACTTTCTGCCCTTTCCAATGATAATATTTTGCCTATGTAGAGCCTGTATTGAGCTATAGACCAGGGATGGGCAACCTCTGCTCTGAGAGCAAGTCGTGCTCCCGACCTCTATTAGTACATAACAAAGGGTAGACGAAAGCTTATTGTGTCGGGTGATGGGCCTTTATGACCCAAGTCGTAAAGGGCCTTCTCCTCGGCTGAAATCAACCAAAGTGGGGGTAACACGTAAGAACAGGAGTAGAGGAGAAATATCGCTGAAGAAAAGGAAAAGCGGGGAAATGAGTCAAAAATGGAAAATGTAGAATTTTCTTCACGATGACATTTTTATTAATTCTGAAAGCAGACGTTACAAATGAAATGTAAAGACCGGCTGTGTAATTTCAAATGCAAGGAATAAATTCCACAAGGTTCTTTGAAGAAATTTTTTTAAAAATATTATTTTTTAAAAATATTCCTTTTTTATATTCAGAATCAACATCAGCCAGTCAAAACTGCAATGTTTGGGATTTTTTCCTAGACATATTTTTCCGTAAGGTCGATATTGGACCAAAAATTTAAAAAGCAAGCTGAAAGATGTCATTAATTCGGAAAGTTGAATTTGAAGAGTACTTTCATATTCATTTCAATGACCAATAGTTATCTTCATATTCAGAAAAGTTTTTGTCCATGTGTGGACATTTAACTTTCTCTTTATATTAATCACGGCGGCCATTTTCCCCATTTTACCATTTGGCAGAGACGTCATGGGACGCTCCCCAATACGGTGACTGTGAGGCCCCCACTACTGTCCCTACTATGATCGTACTAGGACCCTTATAATTGGCATGGTTATAAACTTTATTGGATTCCTAACTCGAGTTAATGACTCTGCTCCGAGCTACCTGAAGGTTGCCCATCCCTGCTCTAAATAACGCCAATCGGTTGAGAAACAGTAACTGGTTAAATACCACGTTACAATTTGTAACACAGAGAATAGATGCGTCACACTGCAACCATCTTCGATCGTCTATAGCAGGGATGGGCAACCTTCAGGTAGCTCGGAGCAGAGTCATTAACTCGAGTTAGGAATCCAATAAAGTTTATAACCATGCCAATTATAAGGGTCCTAGTACGATCATAGTAGGGACAGTAGTGGGGGCCTCACAGTCACCGTATTGGGGAGCGTCCCATGACGTCTCTGCCAAATGGTAAAATGGGGAAAATGGCCGCCGTGATTAATATAAAGAGAAAGTTAAATGTCCACACATGGACAAAAACTTTTCTGAATATGAAGATAACTATTGGTCATTGAAATGAATATGAAAGTACTCTTCAAATTCAACTTTCCGAATTAATGACATCTTTCAGCTTGCTTTTTAAATTTTTGGTCCAATATCGACCTTACGGAAAAATATGTCTAGGAAAAAATCCCAAACATTGCAGTTTTGACTGGCTGATGTTGATTCTGAATATAAAAAAGGAATATTTTTAAAAAATAATATTTTTAAAAAAATGTCTTCAAAGAACCTTGTGGAATTTATTCCTTGCATTTGAAATTACACAGCCGGTCTTTACATTTCATTTGTAACGTCTGCTTTCAGAATTAATAAAAATGTCATCGTGAAGAAAATTCTACATTTTCCATTTTTGACTCATTTCCCCGCTTTTCCTTTTCTTCAGCGATATTTCTCCTCTACTCCTGTTCTTACGTGTTACCCCCACTTTGGTTGATTTCAGCCGAGGAGAAGGCCCTTTACGACTTGGGTCATAAAGGCCCATCACCCGACACAATAAGCTTTCGTCTACCCTTTGTTATGTACTAATAGAGGTCGGGAGCACGACTTGCTCTCAGAGCAGAGGTTGCCCATCCCTGATTTAGAGGATTTCCACCTGGCGGGAAGTCACTTCCAGTGCCGAAAGTTCCTTGAGAGGAGAAAATTATATTTTTTATTTTAATTTTGTTTTTTTTTCTTTTCAATTAAATTTTACGCAACACTGCGTTCCGTTTGAGGACATTGCCAAGGATGTCTGGGAAGCTGAGAGATGTCGTTAGGCTCCTGGATTTGACTATATTTTGGATGTAGCCGATAAAGGAACCACAATTTAGTCATCAACAACACCGGAAGTGACGCGATGATGAAGACGTGGATGATTAGAGATAAGCGGATAATTTATTATCATTTTGATGTGAGAGAACTCTTTCTTCCAGTGTAGCAGAGGACGCAAAATTAATTTAGAAATAATCGGGAAGCACTGAAGATTTATTTTCATTAGTTAAGGACAGTCAATTATACTTAAGCATTGCGTAAATTGTGAGCGAATGCGTGTGAAAGAAATTGTAGCCGTCGCACATGCCCGAATAATTCCGTAAGGTATGGAATTTCCAGCGGAGTTGGAAACTCGACACCTCGGTTGTGTCTGATAACTTCCGTTGCGGCATTGATAATGTTTTCTGGCGACATGATCGACAAGTGCAACTGCCGTTTTTTAGCCAAAACGTATGGCATTGATTAGCATTCGTACTCGTTCAGTTCCGCGTCTAAGGCTGCCAATATGTTCGCCATTTTCCGGTTATATCTCACGATCACTATCCGTTCGAGAATTTTTTTTGCTGCAGCGTGGACTGTCAAGTTTAGGGTCCTGATTTCGGTGTTCACCTCGTGAAGGGTTTGATGGATCGACTCGAATTTTGATCGAATAATATGTGTTTGGTTTGTCAGAAGGGCCAAAGTTTCCCGGCTTGCGTTACGCAGCGGTTCGATAGTTTTATCATAGTAGTCTGCGTCGTCCGTGTCCAATGTTCCGAACAGAATTTTACTTATATTCCTCACGAATCCCAGAACAACCCATTTCCCTGCATTTTGGTGGTCTGATATCAGTTCTTTCAAGTGTCTATGGGTACCATCTAACACATCGAAATGATTTATCATTTGGTTTAGTTGTGTCTCAAAGCTGCAATCACTCCCCAACTGGCTACATATCCTTTTCATTCCTAGCCAGTGTCGTACGAGGATTTCTCGTTTTCCAAAAAATTGCGATACGTCAACATGCGTTATCATATTCCACACCGTGTGGTAGATCCATAGATTCGCATACTTCGTTGACAAGATCCCGTTTTCACCTTCCAGCTTAGTTATCTCTATGCCTGATATTTCTGGACTCCCGGCGAGCCTGAAACACGCGGAAAAAGAAAAAAAAGTTTTTGCCTATTTTGCAACATTTTCATGTTCTCAATGTTATTCTCTAGTGCTCACTCCCCTTCTCATTCATCGCCAGCCTCCCTTTTTATTTTTAGAGGTTTGCGGTGAATAAGAATAGCCTCGAGAGAATTTTCCTCTGGGTATGCCCCCGTTTTTTGGTTAAATTTACTCGTGCCCGCTGCTGACGCCTGCGCGGAAGGCTTTTCCATAGCCCTGTCCTGCGAAACGTAAACCTGATGCTGTGTCACCTGCCCCAGAATTGTTATTGGGGCTCGCTACGCCGATACTCACTCCTGGTACATTATTTGTCGCGCCTGGACCGAAATCTATCCTTCCGAATCTCGATTTTTTTAGGTATTGATGACTGGATTGTGGTTCCACTATCGGCTACATCTAAAAATCATTCAAATGCCAAAATTTCAAGAAGCCTGACAACATCTTACGTCTTCCTGAAGAGCTTCGATGATGTTTTCAGAAAGAGCGCAGTGGCGCGTAATTTTGATTTAAAGTGAGAAAACAAATAAAATTAATTGAATTTCCCTGCTCTCTCAGGACTCTCGGCATCGAAAGTGACTTCCCGTCTAGTTGAAGTTAACAGCATAACGCGAAACGGTCGGGAAACAGTAACTGATCAAAATACCACCTTACAACCTACTTAATCGATTTCGATCAATACTGATCGATTATCGATTTCAATTTAATATTTCTCTATTTTATTACGGTAATCTACGTTCATTGTCCAAGTGACTCCTCATGTCGGTTACTCGAAAAATGGAACAAACCGCGTCAATTTTGAACTTTTCTACACGAACCTATATCAAGATACGAGAACACGAGAATTTTTCGTGAAATCCGTCTTTAGCTACATCGTATAAGTTGACTGTGATCTTTATGAAGGTATTGTTACTTTCTCGATTGAATCAGTAAATAAAAATATCCTCCCATAGCAATCATCGTAATATCATATTTCCACAATTTTATTTTGTGTCAGCGTTAGATTTGTTCGTCAAAGTTGGCACCGAATATAAAGTCTTTTTTTCTTTTCCTCTTTTTGTCCAGAGAATATAGGAGAGATACTCATGCGTAAGGTTCATTGCAGGTCCTTGTGAGTTTATTTATCTCAATTGAAGGGGATTGAATGGATATGTCGCTCTACAATGAAAACAAACAAAAAGGCGGGAACAAGTGTTTCCGAACTACATCTTTAATTAATGAAAAGGAAACTAATATTTGCCTTCAATTGTAATAAATAGACTCACAGGCACTTACAATGACTCTTCAAATGGGCGGAATGAATCTTCGAATGATTCTCGGAATGATCTTCGCCTCTGTCCTGAGAACCCTGCTCGATCGGTAGGAAAAAAACCGTCTTTTTACCGCAGCTCATCTCGACCAGTTCCTAAACCCTACTTCAATGAAGACTCACAGTGCCTCAGACCTGAATCTCTTGATCAGCTCAATTTCCGAGACAATAAGCTCTGGCAAGGCTCTGGATCAGCCAACTGATTATTGGGGTCCGGTGATTGTTCACGTCCTAACTCGTCGACTATCGAATAAGCTCCGGGAGGCATGATCCTTGATTTTCTCCAAGGTCGCTCTCAAGCCATGGAGACCGGAGGTTGGATCGCAGTCGCTGTCCTCGACCATTGCAGCGAGTTCAGGAACTTATCGCCCATCGCCAGGAAGAAAGTAGTCGACCGTCTCTACCTGTGCTACTAATTGCTTGGGAAAACCTAGCATTCGCGTCTGCCAGACATTTCGTGCGTGCAGGACGTGTTATGAGAAGCATTACACTCTTCTCCATCTTGATTGTTCTCGTCGCCCAGTTCAGTTTAGACCTGCTCCTCAATTGCCTGAGCCACAGACTCAACAATCTGCTACACCTGCACAAATGACCAGCATATCTGAAGTGGTTTGCTCCTGTACTGGAGAAATCATCAGAAGTACTCCAGCTGGAGCTAATCCTCCACAGCAATGACGATTACATTCCCGAGTGGCCATCTCTTGCATTGTTCATGTCTCTTCTCCTGATTCTCGACCTGATGTCCTACTCGCTACAAGTTTAGCTCTGCTCATCAGCCCTGATGATCATGGTTCTTCTCAATGAGTACGTTTACTTCTGGATCCTGGCTCAGAATTATCGCACATCTTAGAATCTCTTCTACGTCAATTGAAGCTGCAGAAGCAGCGTAGCTCAATCCACATTTCTGTTGTTGCACGCTACATTGGATCTACTTAACAGAACGACTTGAAGTTGGAGCTCACTCTCTTGACCATCGCACATCATGATTATCGACCTTCTCAGCAGAGGATCTCGATTGAAATCTTAAGGATCTGAATGTAAGGGTTCCAAGTTTTCGAGTCCCTGCTCAAATTGATCTGCTCATTGGCGCTGACGTCTTTGGTCGAATTATTCGCCCAACATTATCAAACAGGGGGTAGATGCTCCAGTTGCGCACATCACATCCTTTGACTGGATTGTGTTCGGCTTTACAGGTCCAGCGTTAGCTCCAACTCGACCTGCTCATCACCTGGCTGCCTGACAGGTATGTAATGATCAGCTCGAAGAACTTCTCGCTAAACTGTGGATTCAGGAGGAAGTTCCTGGCCGAGTTAACTCAAGCCTCTCAGTTGACAAGCTTAGCTGTGAGTAGCATTTTCGTCGGACTCATTTTAGAGACAGCGCAGGTCGTTATATCGTCCGATTGCCCTTCTCATCTCCAGGTTCGTAGTTTCGATCATGTTAAGTTGGTAGTTCCTTTTCTTGTTAGCTCTTCGTCTTCTGTTCAGGTGGAGATCGCTTGTTGTTTTGACGGGATGACCTTGGGACATGAAGCTCATTCTTCAGGAGGGTTGAGGGTCTCAGAGGGACTTGAAGTAGGACCATCTGACATTCGTAGAAGTTACTACCTTCCTCATCATGGCGTAGTAACGGAGAGCTGCAAGACAACGAAACTGAGAGTTGTTTTCAATGGATCAGCAAAGACCAGTTCAAGGAAATCGCTCAACGACATTCTCCACACAAGGGCGAAGCAACAACGTGATATATCGGATATTCTTCTCTAGACTAAGCAGCACAAAGTCATCTTCATGACGCAGATCACCAAGATGTTCCGTCAGATTAGAGTTCATGAAGATGACTGGCCTCTGCAGGAGATTTTATGGACCGACTCAAATGGAGGATTCTAAACATATCAATTGACCACTGTCACGTATGGCACTAGATCAGCTCTGTTTCTCGCAAATCTTCTTTTTCTCCAGCTAGCTGAGGATGAAGGGCATACATTGGCTGCCGATCCCATCGGGAAAGGAAAATATGTTGATGATATCTGTGGAGGTGCAGATACGCATGACCAGCTCGTAAGAGCAGCTCAAGAAGTTCGCAACCGCTGTGTTGCCGGAGGGATAACTTTGGCAAAATGGCATAGTAATTACTTAGCTCTTCTTGAATGGTTCGATCCTGATAGCAACTCCAATCACCAGCGTACTTTTGAGGACTCAGAGCCCAGGATACTGGCTTTATCTTGGCAGCCGAACTCAGATAACTTCGTCTTCTCAACCAAACCATCGCAGAACTTGACTGTCTCTAAGCGGATTATTCTCTCTGAAATTGCTCAGCTCTACGACCCTCTCGGATTTCTCTCTCCGTTAGGCATCAGAGGAAAGATGGTCTTGCAGGAGATTTGGATTAAGAAGCTTGCTTAGGATGATGAAGTTTCGCCTCAAATAGCTCATTGGTGGAATAGTTTTCGTCAAGGTCTCACCAACGTATACATACCCAGATGGATTGGTTTGCTCCAGAACTCTGCTGTAGAGGTACACGGATTCTGAGACGCTTCTCAACTCGCGATGTCAGCCGTTGTTTATCTCAAGGTCTTCAATAGCAACGAACAGCCTCGTATCTCATTGGTCTGCTCGAAAACTAATGTAGCACCTCTCAAACGGCTGACTATTCCAGTGCTTGAGCTCTCAGCTATAGTTCTTCTTGCTAAGCTCGTAAAGTACGTTAAAGATCAGCTCGACTTCTCCAATTTACCGACGTACTTATAGGCCGACTCTTCAGTTACGCTTACATAGATCAGCTCCCACCCTTCAAGATGGAAGGAACTGGCAAAGAAAACCCAGCAGACTGCGCATCTCGTAGGTTAACCACAGTAGGGTCTATCATGATTGAAGAAGAGCTCGTCTCATTGGTCATCTCTGGAACTCTCTTCAGTGGCATCAGCTGATCTTGAAGAGAAACCTGGTGTAGTGCTCAACGTTAAAATCCAACGCCCAGAAATCTAGGATTTAGTTCATCGCTATTCCTCGCTCAACAAGTTGCTCAGGATTACAGCACTCTGTCAACGCTTCATTGCTCGTCTTAGGACTCCTAGATCTTCGTTAAAGAGAGCTCTTAGCCCTGGTGATATTGAAGAAGCTCTTCGGGATCAAGGCTGGTCAGTCAGCGCATTTCTCCCCTGCACTGACGACCTTGTCCAGAGGGCTAAAACTGAGGTGTTCTCAGCCACTCACTCGATCAATAGCGTATCTTGATCACCAAGGGGTTCTTCGCATTGGTGGATGTTTCAAGTTTGCTGAGCTCGACAATGACAGCAAACATCAAGCTATCATTCCAAAAGAGTCTCAGTTTGCTCAGCTCGTTATTCAAGAAGCTTATCTCAGGATTCTGCATAGTGGAAGTGCACGAGTAAGATCATTCAGTTTACAGTGCGTTCCATGCGCAAGACATCGAGGAATAAAAGCTCAACAACTCATGGGTCAGCTCCCAGTTGCTCGTCTTACACCTGGCCGTGCATTTAGTAATACATGGATTGATTGTACCAGTCCACTATTGCTCCGCTCATGGAAAGGACGTGGCCTCAAGTCATACAAAGGATGGCTCACGATCTTCGTATGCATGGCTACATCCACGGTTCATCTGGAAGTCGTCTCAGATTACACATCTGAAAGCTTCATGTCAGCGTATCGTCATTTCATTGCTCGGCGCGGTCTCTGTAGGAATTTGTTCTCAGATTGCGGAACAAATTTTCTCGGAGCCAATAAAGAATTGAAAATGCTCTTCTCAATGGCGTCGAGGAGATCAGATCAGCTTGCTCATCTCTTACTAAACAACGGTAGGAAGTGGTCTTTCAACCCACCGGGACTTCTTCATTTCAGAGGAAATTAGGAAGCAGCAGTTAAGTCGGTTAAGTTCCATCTCAACTAGATATATGGAGAAGACCTGCACATATTCGAGGAACTCACCACTCTGCTTGATCAAATCGAAGCGATAATCAATTAGCGACCACTTGAACCTGTCTCAGAAGACCCTGATGACACCCAGCGCTCACTCCAGGACACTTCCTGATTAGACATGCACTAACTGCTCTGTGTGAACCTTCTCTGAATTACTTGAACATCTCTCGATTAACTCGTTGGTAGCTCATCCAGCAGAAAGTACAGAGCTTCTGGAATCGGTAGTCCACTAGCTACCTTCAGCATCTTCAGTCCATCCCTAAGTGGCACCACCCATCTCATGACATCAAGATCGGCTCTATAGTCCTTCTCACCAATGAGAGATTGCCGTCAACGAAGTGGCCTCTCGCTTGAGTTACAGCTCTCCATCCTGGACTCACCAGGGTGGTAACCATCAAAACGTCCAGCTCTACTCTTCAACTCATTAACGTCAGCAGTTGCTGGTGGCAGGGGAGAATGTTTGTTTTTCAACAGAATTTTTTCCCTACACACACATGCTCAACCCGCTGTTTAGAATGCTATTAAGCGTTTTAAGGTTCTTATCGGCAGAAGAGATCGGGAGTTCTCCAAAAATCGAAGTCCCCCGGTCAACGGTCAAAAGAATTAAAATAAAAGGAATTAAATCAGTATAGTCTCGGATGCGCACAGAGAAGGACAGTTTTATAATAGTCGTTCAGAATTTATCATTTTGTCAGTAGTCAGCATCAGTTAATTATCTAGTAAATTATCAGTTGAGTTAATCAACATGGTAATGAGGTTAATGAAGGGACTCACCAATAATCAAGCAATTATCAAATCAGTGTAAATATTGCAATTTAACGAACAGAGATATTAATAAATTGACAACGCTTGACGCTAACATTCCACGCTTTTTCCCGGTATAATTCCATACGACCATTCTGACAATTCCCGGCGCCACCCAAAAAACCTCAATTCTTCCCCAAACATATGCTGCTTGACCAACTCACCAGAATGATTGGTGCGATCTGTTAGAGAGAGCAAAGTTGTCTTTTACGCAGTAGTCAAGTGTGACGTCAGATCACATGGTCGTCTGTTCGGTCTTGTTCAAAATGGGATCACATGGATGATCGGGAAATTTCTGCTCCGGAATGTATCTAAATGAATCGGCGTTTAATTAAACTGATTTAAAGTTGTTTTTATTACCAGAATATGTGTTGTTACTTATTGCTTCTTCCTAACATGATCAAATGGGATAATATTTAGCTTCAGTATCGTTATTAATAGTTAGCGACTAGGTCTTCTTTTCGTGTACGATCGCTCCAACAATCTATTTTTCAGGTATTCGGACATTTTTTTCGGAAAAAAAAATTGAAGTGATAAGGTGATCGAAATTCAACGATTGACAATGGAAATGAAAGGGGGAGGGGCTCATCAAAAATTAACTAACATTTACTTATTTACAGTCACATTCGCAGTCCCTCTTACATTCCATGAATTTTGAATCTGAACCTACATATTACTTCAATTTTCTTATAAAAAAGTATGGTGCCCTGCGTGGGGATTGCTTATGTTGATTGCAGGTTCTAGGCTTGGAGTGATCAATCCCATCACTAGTTTATAGTGCGACGTAATTTTCGAAGGTTCACGGAACCCTTCGTCCATCAGCCCGCCCTCTGGCACCAAATCACCCCGAAAATAAAATCAGAAAATTTAGTCAGGCGCCAGGTCATTAAAAACGGAATGACCACCGTAAACAAAATCCTTCTCCACTCTCAGCTTCAATAACTCCTGTAGCTCGTTACGTAGAGATTTAAATAATCGGAAGCTGAAAGGGGATGAAACTGGGATCCTCAGCAAAAAAATACATAAAATAAGAATTGTCGGGGAGAACAATATTTAATAAAAAAAATCAGTCTCGATACAAAAAAAAATTATAAAATAAAATCCCCTCAAATCGACCACGCGTTACGGAACATTTAAATTGATCGGTCAAATCAAATCGTCTGATTAAATTTATACAGGTTTTTCTGAAGTCTAGAAACTTTCAAAATAAATAAATTAATAAATAATTAAATAGTCACAGAAGTCAGAATTAATTAAAATATCAAACAACTGAGTCACGAGACTCGAGTTGTTATTATCAACAAAACTAAAGAAAATTAACGGAAAACAACTGAGTTACAAAACTCAATTGTTAGCAGTCGAAGAAGTCAAAAGTTTTATCAGAAATACTTTACAAGAAATTGTCACATTAATTCAATAACTCTAAACAGTAACGCGAAATATCGATATGTCTACGTGACCTCGAACAGACAAAAATACATAAAATAAATATAAAACCAGAGACAGAATAATTCGTAGGTCACGAGACCTTAAAACTATGAAAGCCGAAATTAAATTCAATGGCGAGAATCACCAGGTTTTGCGACACAAACTCATCATACAGAAGTCGCAAAAACCTCACTAAAAAAAAATTCGTAACTAACAAAGTTTTAAATAAACTGAATATAATCGAAAATTCCGAAGGAGAGAAAGAGAGTCAAAATTCACTAAAGAGAGTGGTCAGAGATTCACTAATAGAACAATCAACTAATAGTCCTATAGGACTCGGGTGTACGTAACACCAAATAATTAAACGGAATTTCTGCCCACTAAAATTATAAATCAAAATGAAATAATTCGGCCACCACGCTCACCCAAAACTTCCGAAATCTCCTCAAAGTTCTCACAATCCTTCAGAGATGGGATAAACTTGGAATGGCGTCCTTATGTCCCGATAGCGTCTTTCGCTCTCAGAATTGGTAATCGATCCGTTCACTTTCTCCACCACACGGGAAATGATTTTTCGAGACACGTGAAAATTCGCAACAGGTGAATAACGCTACGGCATCATGAACTAGGTGGGGATAATCTATTTATCCACCAGACTCAAGTATTCGGGCATGCGCGACACAAACATTATATTCAAAACGCATACGCTATTAAATTTCGCGATGCTTCACAATCATTAATTGTGTTGAATTAGCGAGAATAAATTCTCAGCCCATCCCTAAAATTACAACATTATTCGTGCGTTAATTACTACCCATGAGAGAATAGTAACTCTCCTGATTAACTTATTCCTATTTTTCCATTAATTGCGAAACCTCGTGCTCTGGTGATACATCACTTCCGTGGTAATTGATAGCTGGATTGTGGCTCCGTTATCGGCCACATCGAAAATCCAGTTATCAACAGAAATTAGGAGTTCGATGACATCTCTCGGCGTCCAGGGATCCTCGTCGATGTCCTCAGAATAGAACGCGGTGGCGCATAATTCAAAATAAAACAAAATACAATCAAACATATGTTCTCCTCTCTTCTCAAGACTCTCGCCGTTGAAGGTGACTTCCCGTCTGGTGGAAGTCTCTAAAATCGCGAAACGGTCGAGAACCAGTAACTGGTAAAATACCACGTTACAATAGGTATTTAAATATGCGAGTTTATTCGTTAATTACTTTTACTACTTTAATTATGTCATCTGACTGATTACAAAGATTACGACTAACACATGTCGGAGCCCGATTTTGATGTGCCTTCTGCATACCCAAACGGCCTCTTGAATACATAATTATTTGTGTGTCATCATTTAGTCAGCATAATCGAGTTATGCTGGCAAATGTCACACTGACAGTGCAAGATGGCAAAAAATATTTAATAATAACCTAATTGACTAAAATCCGAGGCATAACAAAAGAAATTGTGCAGAGGCAGAACGCATTAACGAATAAAGCCTAAGATGAAATGGTTTGTCCTGCAGCTATATCTCTCCGAGGTCCATTTCTTAAGATTCTGAACTTTTCTCGCAGTCCTACGGACCTATAGATATTAATGAACATATGAACTTTGAGCGCCATGTGCCTGTGTGCGGATGATCAACTGATGGTTAACTTTTAGGAAATGGGATGAACAAAGGATAAATTATTTCCAAAAAATCTCAAATTTCTTAAGATAATAGGTCCCAATATGGGCTTGATGCGTGCTACAATCCAACCCGATCATAGGAGTAATTTTCAAAATATCAATGATTGATTTCTTTGTTTTTAAATGTTTGTCTAAATGTGCTCTATATCAGGGCCCAGTAATCTTCAGGTAGTCGGGCGCCAGTCTATTACGAGGGTAGGGGTAATCCTCTCATCCTAATGGGTACCCAATTAGCCAACCATTGTATGCGAATAAGACCCAATGGTGACGATATTATCGTCAGCCACGTAGAGTGGCGTGAGAGTCGAATAAAAATGGCTGACCCGTCAGAATTGGTGCAAAATTTCGGTTTTTAATTTTAAATCCAAAATTGAAAAATTTCAATGAAATGAAAAATATTGGAGATTATATTTCTGAAATGGTTTTTTGCAGACCGATCGGTCTCATTCGTAACTGCTAACGTTTATTCAGCCGATTTTCCCAACTTAAAAGAGAACAATTTCTTCGTCAATCATTGCTCAACTTTTTATTACCAATATCACTAATATTTCTACTCATTTGTTCAAGTCCATCAAGCTGGTCCAAAAAATTTCAAATTAGCCTTGCTTTTGGCAAAAGGAATTTTTCTTGAATATGGAATTTCGAAAAGACGTGGCGGGGAAATTTTTTCATTTTCTTAACAACTTCGCATGATTTATAAAAATGAGCCAAAATGTAAGCGGTAATTAAAATTCGCCAATTCAGTGTTCCTTCTCTCAACTTCACGACCACGCCACTTTCAATTTCATCGTTAACTCTTGAATGTCAAACACCATATTACCTTCATAGTTTGTTCCAAAAAAAAGTCCGAATACGTGAAAGACACATTTACAGGGCGATTTTACAAGAAAAAAAAGTCTCGAAAGATCTATATTGGTCAACTCAATAAATTATGTGTTAAATATCTCTAAAGGTTAAAGGACGCTGATAATGATTTAATTATGAGAAGTTTGTGCATTTTAATTTGGCATCGAGATAGGGAAATATAGAAATGAAGTTTGAAAATGCATGTCTATTAACAACATGATAATATTTAATGATTGTTTTCCAAATAATATTTCTTCTTCGAGAAATCTATGAAGGGTACGATGCTTTTTTTTATAATGTCGATTAAAAACAACGAATAATCAAACCAATAAATAACAACAAAATTGAAATTTTTCCTATTTTACTTCTTCACCAAGTTTCTGTCGAATATCCTCACTCATAGCGCAAGCCATCATCGGCCCGAAGGGGGTGCAGCCATAAACTTTATGGTTTGGAGCAATGTTGTCTAATGAAGATCGGGAGCTGAAGTAGCTCCGAGAACTGAGGTTGGTCACCTCTAACTTATATCATTCACAATATATACAGGGTGTCACAGAAGTACGTGCCGATAATTAACCGGCATGTACAGGGGGTGAGTCTGACCGAAAAGTCCTATACCACTTTTGGATCGGAAGAACCCCTCCGGAGATACTGGGGTAAACAGGACAGCCAATGACGCTGCCGCGTTAAGTGGCAGTACGTCGGTGTGGCTGTCGCGCTCTAGTGTGAGTGATTCTCCTTCGAGCCAGAAGGAGGCGGGATCACGTTCCACATTCACCCGTGAGCGTGAGAAAGAGGTCATGGTATTTCTCTCTCACTCTTTCGCATCACTCCGCGGCAATGTTCTTGCAGTTATCTTTTAAACAATTGGGTTTTTGGGGTTTTTCCATTGATTATTATTTGTTGCAAATTGAATTTGCAACAAAATAATCTCATGGAAAAATCACCTAAGCCCTATTGTTTATTTAATATCAGCAACAAACAGTTTGATCGTTTTTAAATGT
>NW_011887897.1:159793-169431 GCF_000806365.1 Fopius arisanus | reverse complement strand
AATTATTAATTATCTCGTCAACCATGAGAATTAGCAAAATTTATCGGAGAATCTTTTTTTTTGTTAATGAGATTTAACAAAAAAAAGTTCTCCTTTTAAAATTTTGTCAAATTCTCGGTTGATGAGATAATTAATAATTAATTAATTATCCGATAAATGGCAAGGGGATTGCCCACGATTTTCCCGAAAATTCCCAGTGGCGCGACTGTTTTTGCAGTTATCTTTTAAACAATTGGGTTTTTGGGGTTTTTCCATTGATTATTGTTTAGTGGAGGACGGTGCTTGTGGGTGGTCGGGCGTCGGAAAATTGGAAATGGGTGTCGGGAAAAGGGTGATCAAGTGGAACAAAAACCGAGGTATAAAACACTGTGTTTTAATATTCACTTGTCGAGATTATGTACAAAAATATACAAAGTCGTTGATTAATCTTTGAGTTGATTTAACGGGTTGAGTTATGTTGATTTAGACAATTAATTAATCATTGATTACCATCGAAAAGTTGCGCGTCGGTTAAGATCGCTCGAATCGTACGAATATTCGTTGATAACTGAGAATTGGGGGGTCCCAAGCTCGTCGCTGACCGTCGGGTCACCATACCGATGAACCGCGGAAGTGTCCGAAATTCATCGACTAATTGTCGTTGGGTTGGGGGGCGTTTTTTCATGTCTGCTTTAAACATCCCGCGAGCATTCATCCCTCGTGATGAATCCTCGCTGATTATCCACTCTGGTTGTCATCTAGTTGATCTTTGTTGGTGTCTTCTGGTTGATTTTCTGGTGGTGCATCCGTTGGTAGCAAGAAGAGTTTTGTTATTGGTCTGGTGAAGGTGAGACGTTGTAGTCTGCATTCTCTGGCTCTGGCTCTCCGTCCCGATTCGTTGGGATTTCTGCTCGTGCTGTTATTAATTCAGCCACTCTTACGAGTCCATCAGCCCCTGGCCTTACAGCAGTAACTCTCGCCAGAGGCCAATGTGCTGGAGGTCGATCATCGTCGATCATTAAGACCATGTCTCCTTCTTTGATGTTCCGTTGACGTTGATTCCATTCATACGTTGAATGAGATAGCGTTGAAGACATTCTCTGGACCATCTGTACCAGAATTGTTGAGTTTTTTGAGTCACCAGATTCCATCTGGTGATTTTCGTTGTGTTGGCGTCGAGTTGAGATGGCTCCGGGATGAGTTGGAGAGGCTCTCCGATGAGGAAGTGCCCTGGTGTTAATACCTGCAGGTCATCAGGGTCATCCGTCATTGGGACAATTGGCCTGGAGTTGAGACAGGCCTCGATCTGCACCAGGACCGTATTTAACTCTTCATAAGTTAATGTTGTGGTTCCCAGCACTCGTCGTAGGTGATACTTCGTTGATTTTACCGCAGCTTCCCACTTTCCTCCGAAGTGAGGGGCTTTTGGTGGGATGAATTTCCACTGCGTACCGTTGTGTGCCAATGCTGCTCTAATTTGTTGGTTCTCGGGAGACTGTTGATTGTACAGTCTGTTGAGTTCGTTGGCTGCTCCCTCGAACGTCGTGGCGTTGTCACTGTACATTACAGCTGGAATGCCTCGCCTTCCAGTGAATCTTTTGTAGGCAGCAATAAACGCATCCGTTGTTTGTCTGTTGACCAGCTCTAGGTCAATGGCTGATGTGCTAAAACAGACAAAGACAACAATATGGACAGTTGATGGTTGAGCGTTCGTTGGTCTCCACTTGAGAATTGGAAGAGGACCTGCATTATCAATTCCAGTGTGCAGGAATGGTCGTGAAGGTGTTGCTCTCGGCGTTGGGGGCTGACCCATCAGCTGTTGTGCTCGTGTTGCCCTGAACCGGGTGCAGACAGAGCAGCGTAGAATAAACGCTTGGACTGTTTTTCTGCCTCCAACAATCCAGTATCGTTGTCTGATGTAGGCCATGGTGAGTTGCGCTCTTCCGTGTAGGGTTTTCTGCTGCGCTTCGTTGATGATCAATGTTGTTAACCGAAACTTCCGTGGTAATATCACTGGGTGAATTTCGTCTGGATCGAGCAATGAGTTTTTCAGTCGTCCACCCAGCCTTAGAATTCCTTGGTCGTCTATTCTCGGCGTCAGTTTGGCCAGTGGATGTTGTCGAGGAAGTTGAGTGTTCTCGTTGAGGTTCTGCAACACAGATTCAAAATATTGTTTTTGGGTTACCTTTACCCAGAAGATCCTCGCTTCGTTGAGTTCTCTCGTTGTTAGCACTGGCGTGTCTGGCGTTGGTTGCCTGCGAAATCGTTGGATTGCTCGAGATATCGTTGCTGTGACTTGTAGAACCTTAGACAACGTGGAGTATCTGTTGAGGAACTCTGCCAATGGATGCTGTCTAACTTCAACAGCCACTGGGTGAGCCGATGCTGGTCTCTCTTCAAGTGAGAGTCTTGGAGTATTGGTTGTATTTTGTGGCCAGACTGACGGCGGTTTTGCTAGCCATTCAGGTCCTTTCCACCACAGCCGATGTTCGTTGAGTTGACTCGGTGATATGCCATGTGAAGCACAGTCAGCGGGGTTGTAAATCCCACCGACATGTCTCCACACAGCTGTTGGTAATTCTTCTTGGATTTTCGTCACTCTATTGTGAACGAACTCCTTCCATCGTGATGGATGGCTGTTGATCCATGCCAAGGCGACCGATGAATCAGACCAGAGGTATATCTCTGCGTTGAGTTCCGGCGTTTTTGGGGTCCAGCTGACTATTTTTGTCAGCAGGAGGGCTGCGGTGAGCTCTAGGCGTGGAATGGTCATCTTCTTCAGTGGTGCTACTCTCGTTTTCGCACACACCAAGTTGACTGTTGGTGTTTCGTTGCCTCGTTGAGTTCGTAAATAGACGACTGCCCCCATGGCAACCGTCGATGCGTCTGCAAATCCATGTATTTGTACGTTGGTGATCGTTGGAGATAGGCTCAGTCATCTGGAGATGGAGAGCAGGTCGAGTTGCGTGAGTTCGTCCCTGAACTCTTTCCACCGTCGTACGTATTCAAGTGGCAGTTAATCATCCCACGTTGATTTTAGCAACCAGAGTTTTTGGATTAATATTTTTCCTCGAACTATGACTGGTGCGATGAATCCAAGAGGGTCGAAAATCTGAGCTATTTCCGACAACAGTGTTCTCTTGGTGAAGTTCGTTAAGTTGAAGGTCTTTGCTTTGTAGTGGAATGAGTCCGTCGATGGATGCCAACACAATCCGAGAGTTTTTATTATGGCCTCCTCGAATTGCACTGGCCGTGCCGTTCCCGTTGACAAGTTGAGTTGCTCGAGTATCTCTGGGTGATTGCTCGTCCACTTCTGGAGTGGAAATCCGCCCGCATGGCAGATTTGTTAAAGTTGAGTTATCATTTCTTTGATTTCTTCCTCTGAGTCAGCTCCACCGTAAATGTCGTCGACGGGGCGCTCTTTAGTTAGCGGTGGCACTGCTGCTGGGAATCGTTGACCTTCATCGTTGACTAACTGCTGCAGGACTCTCAGAGAGAGCCATGGGGAACATTTCTGCCCGTATATGAGTGTGGTGAGTTGATAGGTCACCAGTCGTTGTGTTTCATCTAACCACAGAATACGTTGCAGGTCCCAGTCATCTTTGTGCACGTTGATTTGTCTAAACATCATGACGATGTCGGTGCCAAAGACGATTCGATGTCTTCTCAACCATGTGAGAACATCCATTGCATTCACTTGAAGTTTTCTGCCCGCGTGGAGGATGTCGTTGCGTGAGATGCCCGAAGTTGTTTTGTTGGAACCGTTGAAAACCACTCGAAGCTTCGTGGTTAGTGCATCTTCCCTCAGAACCCCATGATGTGGCAGGTAATATGTTGTTGATGGTTCTGAGTTGTCGTGTGTACGTCGCATGTGATCAAGTGCTTCGTACTCGTTGATGAAGTCGTTGTACAGCTTGCTGTAGTCAGGATTGGCGTTCAGTCTTCGTTTCACTGAATGAAGTTGACGAAGCGCCGTACTCCTCGATTCTCCGAGCGCTGTAGTTGATGTGCAAAGTGGTAATCGCACAATATAGCGGCCCGTTGTGTGTCGTTCATGAGTGCGTTGAAAGTGTTCTTCACACTTTCGTTCGTCTGGTGTGAGCTCGTTGGTTGCGTTCGTTGGAGTTGGTGGTTCTTCCTGGACCCAGAATTTTTGTAGAAGCTCCGTTAATTGTTCATTAGAGGATCCCCTTGCCGCGGAGAAGGAGGTCTTCGTTGAACAGTTCGCATAGCATAATGGACCGGATAGGATCCATCCAAATTTCGTTAGTTGGCCAACTAATTGATTGTCGTTGGATTTCTTAATTTTATGACCGATGATTTTCCCATAGTTGTCAGCTTCGATGATGATGTTGATAGGTCCAGGTGTTGAATAGGTCTCATCTGCCAGTTAAAGCTGCTGCAGTGATCCGATTGATGCAGATGAGCAATAAAACGTTGGTAACCATGAGGTTTTCATGTCTTCATTAAACAATTATTATTTGTTGCAAATTGAACTTGCAACAAAATAATGTCATGGAAAAATCACCTAAGCCCCATTGTTTATTTGACATCAGCAACAAACAGTTTGATTGTTTTTAAATGTTATAAAAAAAACGATGGGCCGTACGGCATTTTTCCATCAGATGTCTTTTGTTGCAAATTCGATTTGGGACAAAAAATAATCAATGGAAAAATCCTGTTTTTTCTGAGAAGGATGTTTTTTCAGGGAACTCAGCGATCGTTTTTTTTTTCTTCCGTCTCTTTTTACACCAATGTTTCTCTGTCCTTTCTTCACCATCATGCCATCGCGCCCGCGAGTCTTTTGTTTAACGGATTTTCACGATATTCGTCGTCGACGAAGTCATTCGTTGTGTGACCGTGAAGTTATCAACATTGTGACAATGGTGCGTTTTACTCCAATGGAATACGCGGATATGGTGGCCGTTTATGGTTTAGCGGGTGGTAATGGTGCGGAAGCTGTCCGGATTTATGCAAAGCAGTTTCCCAACCGAGTGGTTCCCGATCCGCGAAGTTTCCGAAATGCTTTTCAACGGCTGACGGAGGGTAACGTCCTCCCAAGGCACGGCGAAGGGCGTCCAAAACGTGCGGATGGCGTACATCTGGAAGAGGCGATTCTCCAGAGAGTCGAGAAGTCTCCGGACGTGTCCGTCCGGGGCATCGCGTCATCTGTCGGCGCTTCCATTTCGACGGTGCACCGGGTGATGAGGCTCGAGGGTTCACACCCCTGAAAACTTACCCCAGTGCAGGAGCTTATGCGAGAAGATCTGCCGAAGCGAGTGAACTTCTGCCAATGGCTCCTTGACAAAAGTCGCGATCCAGAATTCATGGGCAACGTATGCTGGACAGACGAGAAGCTTTTCGTAAGAAAGGGGATTATCAACCAGCACAATGAGCATCATTGGGCTTTTGAAAATCCCCGTCTTACGAAAGAAACGAATTTCCAGTTTCGTTGGGACACCATGAATATCTGGGGAGGAATCATTGGTGACGAAGTTCACATTCACCACCGTCCAGGACGTCTCGACGTAAGTATTCTTTATTCAGTTACAATAAGGATTTTTTTTTTATAACTAAATTTTATTTGTTTATGTTTCAGGGTGGCAATTATCTGGGATTTCTCCGAGATCGCCTCATAACTGTCGTCGGGGACGGTCCTGCCGACAATGCAGTGTGGTTCCAGCACGACGGAGCTCCAGCCCATACGTCTGTGGCCGTGGTCGACCAATTGGACGAGTGGTTCCCAGATCGCTGGATCGGGAATAGGAGCAACCGGGACAGGGGTGGACGTCGGCAACCACCAGTTACGTGGCCTCCCCGTTCTCCAGATCTCTCTCCGCTGGATTTTTGCTTGTGGGGGACACTGGAGGCCCGGATATACGCGCACCATCCAGGGACTCAAGAGGAGGTGATAGCTCTGCTGCACGCTGCAGTTGCAGCCATCACCCCTGAAGAGCTAGAAGGCATGAGGAGGAATCTCCTCAAGAGGGCCAGGCTCTGCTTTCATGCAGGTGGAGGACACATGGAAAACCTGCTGTAGGAAATGCCTGCCTCTGTCACACCTTCTCCGGATGGACAAACTTCAATCGGCCCTTTTCAGGGCCACCAATTCATTTTTAACGTGGTTTCTTCTCCCTTTTCCCTGCCTTACAGTCGTTCGGAATTTTCTCCGAAAATTACATCCTCTTCATCAATTATCTAATAAACAATGGGCTTTCGGAGATTTTTCCATTGATTATTTTTTGTTGCAAATCGAATTTGCAACAAAAAACATCTGTTTAGAATTAAGACAAACTCGGGTGGTTTTCAACGAGAAATAATTATCGGAAAACTCCGGCAATGATCGTGACCTGTCGATCAACGGTCACCAGCCGAAATCTACCACTCATCTTTGAAAAATCACCCCACTCACCAGTAGTCTATCATCGACCATCAACGCGAATAGTTCGTTATTGTAACTCAACACGTAATCACCTCGAAATCAACTACTTGTACATCAACTGAATTCAACTAAATTGTACATCAACATAATTTAACCGTACATCAACTAATCAACTTGTAAAGACTGTAATAACCCGCATCGAAATTGACCACGCGTTTTAATAAATTAACAAATCGTTGTGTGTGATAATTTCCGCGAGTTAAATTCTTTACACGATCAACCAGTTTCCCTGAAATCTCCGGATCCACCCTACTCAACTGTTCCCTCAACAAACAACATCTGATGGAAAAATGCCGTACGGCCCATCGTTTTTTTTATAACATTTAAAAACGATCAAACTGTTTGTTGCTGATATTAAATCAACAATAGAGCTTAGGTGATTTTTCCATGAGATTATTTTGTTGCAAATTCAATTTGCAACAAATAATAATCAATGGAAAAACCCCAGAAACCCAATTGTTTAAAAGATAACTGCAAGAACATTGCCGCGGAGTGATGCGAGAGAGTGAGAGAGAATACCATGACTTCTCTCTCACGCTCACGGGTGAATGTGGAACGTGATCCCGCTTCCTTCTGGCTCGAAGGGGAATCACTCACACTCGAGCGCGACAGCCACACCGACGTACTGCCGCTTAACGCGGCAGCGTCATTGGCTCTCCTGTTTACCCCAGTCTCTCCGGAGGGGTGCTTCCGATCCAAAAGTGGTAAAGGACTTTTTGGGTCAGACTCACCCCCTGTACATGCCGGTTCATTATCGGCACGTACTTCTGGGACACCCTGTATATGTATAAATATGTAATGTTTTCGAGATATTTCAATTTATATGGTGTTCAAAAAAATTTGTTGTACGCGCTCTCTGATTTTTAAAAATCAACATATGAGCTAGAAATTTAGCCGAAAGTTTCCACTCATGACCACAATGTTGATCATTGAAAATGGGCAGGATCGGATGATTCGTTTGGGAGCTATTGTCATGTTTTGTTAAAAAAAACATCGTCGGAGTAGCTATGGATCGATTCGGAAACTTGCATTGGTAAAAAAGAAAAATGAGGGAAAAAAACTAACGCAGAAAGTCATGATCAAATGCTTCTCACCAAATCGGCTCGGTCAACTGTTTGTTTTTTATTTAAACCGTCTAATTTGTATTTTTTCCTCATCTTTGATAATTTCCATATATTTTTTCAAAGTGAAAGTTTCCTTATTGACGTTTGTTGCACGGATACCTTTGAAATAAATTGGTGTTTCAACAATTATTTACACGAAAAATACTCATCAGATCTCAATGAGAGTTGTGCCACTGAAAGCTTATTTTGCAAGCTTTCAGATTGTATAGAATATTTAATCAGTTTCGTTTCGAAATACAAAAAGCACAGTATATAGATTCAATGCAAACAATGGATGCGGGACATTGTAATCATGTTCAATCATCCATAGTCCAACACAGACTGAAAATAATCCAACACAGACTAAAATTAGTATCAATGGAAAGCTCAGATAGTGAGCTTTGAAATGGTATGGAGTATTTTATTTATCTCATCTCTAAAATCATTAAAATTTTCACATTACTAGGCGAAAGGCGTTTCTCGCGCGCTACCCAGGCTGCATGAAAATGATACTTCAATCAATTTTTCAAATTTTACTAATTATTCAATTTACTAATTGATTGGTAATTAGGTGAAGACATACTAGGGCATACTAGTAGGGCTATACTCATCTGGCAATTATCGATGATGGACAAAAATCAACCATCCTCATCAGTTGACAGTTAACTGTAGCCCCCACATGGCGTCCAATTTTCAATTTGTGAATTGCGAAATTTGACGAATAGTCAGCGATAACAACTAACCGAGCGCATGGAATGAGAAACATTATATTCCATTTAAAAGAACTCGTTCAAATCTTCGCAATGATGTATAATATTGTCTCATTAGTCAAGACCATATTTGAAGGTTTGACGTGGCGTTCAAAGAAGAAATGAAGTTGAGTAGCTTGATGAAAATTCAATTGAATACATTTAACGCATCGAAATGTAAGAGAAAAATCACAAAAAAACTTTTGTGAAAAAATTTTACCAAGTGGAGGGTTTATTGTATGATCATATTTTCCCAAAAAATATTCTCAGTTTTATTCACAAAAAGATGCGTGAAATAAAAAAGACGCGAAGCATGTCGTTCACAAATCATATTGATTAGAGGCACTTAATATCTCAAGTGACTGAGTCCAGTAATGCAAATTACCAGAAACGCTAAAGAAGAAAAAAAAAAGCCCTCTACAAATTGCCGGCTTGAGAATACACATAGCTGATACATGTCATATGCCCGTGTGTGAGCTGACTTTTATTTATGTGCGAACACTCTTAAATTAACGATCTTGACAAAACTAGCGCCACAAACGGTAACTAGCTTCGCCAATCGCCAATTCGATTTTCGGAAAAAAGTCCACTTGGCGCGCCTGCTCTTCTGTGCATACCTCAAAAAATACACATATGGGTGATTGAATAATTCCTATATGGGCATCAAAGTTCCAGAAAGCAACAACAAATTTCGGGGAAAATATTGTACATTCTCCGAAATGAATTCAAAGTTTGTTGACATAGTTACTTCAAAAATGTTCGATTGTAAATTATCCTGAACGTGTCTGAACGTGTCTGAACGTGTATCCTGACGGTCAATCGTGAAATTAACTGGAAATCATATAAATCTTTAATATTATATTAATTTGAATAAAGTCAGAATTTTTACTACTCCAGGTCAGTAATGTTGCAATCCAATGATGAAGTAGTGATGCATTCATCCCTAATGAATTGATCGGTAACAGTCGGTATTTCGCATCAAGGGCCACAGAGTGACACTGTGTCAACTAAGATATGTTCTTAATTAATTACCGTTTTCCTTCTTGACACTGTGTTACACATTACCTTATGATGGAAGGTGCCAAGTGTGACTGATTTACACCAAAGCCGGGCGCGCCAA
Organism: Fopius arisanus; assembly: GCF_000806365.1. Taxonomy (NCBI): domain Eukaryota; kingdom Metazoa; phylum Arthropoda; class Insecta; order Hymenoptera; family Braconidae; genus Fopius; species Fopius arisanus. Next base: position 160,038 of record NW_011887897.1, on the reverse strand, counting down.
GTGGACCGTTTTTCGAAAATCGAATTGGCGATTGGCGAAGCTACACGGAGAGAAAAACCCGGGAAAAATTACGTGACTAATCACGTAATCGTGGGCTGGAGTGTTATTTCCTTGATTTTTACTGGAGAATTCGGGAAAAATTGAGAGACGAACAGTGAATTTTATTATTTGCTTTGGAAAATTTACGTGACTGTCACGTAATTTCTTACGAACTTGTAAAATTTACCACAGTTCCGGTTAAAATT
>NW_011887897.1:137149-155918 GCF_000806365.1 Fopius arisanus | reverse complement strand
TATTTATGTCCGCGTAAAACACGTTTTTTATGGGGAATTGTCTAGGGACTTGTCGGGTGAAAATCCCTCCAACCGGGCCTTAACGGAAGACTTCAGCGTTGAACACTGTTTATTAGTTAGTGACATCACTTGTTACTGTTACTAGCCGTGTGAAACACAACTCCAGTAACAGTACCAACCTCTTGTTACCAAATCTAAAATGTACTAGAAATCACTATTACTGGACTTGTACTGTTCCCTGGCGGAACACACCCATTGTTTACGTTCGGATCACGCCACCCGGCAAATTGCTATTGCCGGAAGGATAATTAGTATATTGTGCCCCTAGGGATTAAGATTAAAGGAAGCTGATAATGTTTTTAATTCTGAGAAGTTTGTGCATTTTAATTTGGCATCGAGATAGGGAAATATAGAAATGAAGTTTGAAAATGCATGTCAAGTCAGGTCTATTGACAACATGATAACATTTAATGATTGTTTTCCAAATAATATTTCTTCTTCAAGAAATCTATGAAGGGTACGAATTTTTTTTTTATAAAGTCGATTAAAAACACTGGAGAATTCGGGAAAAAATGACAGACAAACAGTGAATTTTATTATTTGCTTTGGAAAATTTACGTGACTGTCACGTAATTTCTTACGAACTTGTAAAATTTACCACAGTTCCGGTTAAAATTATTTCGAGTAAAGTAAAAATTATTCAGTTTCACTTGAATTTTACGTGACGTACCGTAATTTTTACGTGACCGAATTGAAAAATTCCTAGACAGCGTTGGTGGTACGACTGTTGGTCATACCCGATCGCGCATCATTGTCTAAGTTCGGATCACGCCACCCGGCAAATTACTACTGTCGGAAAGATAATTAGTATATTGTGCCCCTAGGGAATAAAGTATTTTCTGACGAAATGTGAGTATAATCACATGAGTCAGAAAATACTTTATTTCCGTGAGGCAGACAATATTTTATTCTCGTAGGGACTGGAAACGGCGATCTAACCGAGCGAAGCGAGGTTCGAATCGTACTTTCCAGTCCCGGCAAAATTTACGGAACTGCGTATCGTTATTTTGCTACCTCCAAAGATCACTTTTTACCGACCGAGTGGTAAAATGTTCTGAATGATCGGCACTTTTTCCGATTTTACATTTCGCCCCACGTTTACCTTTCACACATGAATTTTTACGGAACTTTTTACGTATTTTTTCCAGTATTTTTCTCTCCGTGTAGTTACCGTTGGTGGCCTTAATTTTGTCAAGATCGTTAATTTAAGAGTGCTCGCACATAAATAAACGTCAGCTCACACACGGGGTGGAAGCCAAAGTCCCCAAAGGCACAATGTCCCCAAATTTGTTGACATCGGGAGCAACTTCGGACTTGATAAAATCAAAAGAAGGACTTGGGTAGGATCAATATTGTTCGAAGATATTAATTTTCTTTCGAGGCTTGAGACAATTTTAAGACTTGAAAATGATTCTCAACTCTTGAGATAAATTGAGTGCCGAATTTGCAAGTCTTGCGACAAATTCGACACTCAATTTATCTCGAGACTTGAAAATGATCAAGTGATTTTCACGTCTTGAGATACATTTAGGATAAAGTAAAAATTCAAGTCTCGAGAAAAATTTGATTCCAAATTTGTCCCAAGAGTTGAAAATCATTAGATAATTTTCAAGTCTCGAGACACATTCGGGACTGAATTAATCCCAAGACTTGTAAATGATCAAGACATTTTCAACTCTTGGTAAAAATTCGGAACAAATTAAGGACTTCAGAATCCCTTCATTATTTTCAAGTCTTGGGACAAATTCGGGACTAAATTAAATTCGTCTGAGCATTTCAGTCTACGAAGTGAATCTATGCGAGATTAAGGGTTGATCAACAAATGAAATCAATTTTGAAGAGATAAATCATCGACATCATGCTTCAAACCGCATTGAATCTTTCATACTTTTTTGTTATTGCTAAGTTTGCAATTTTTTCGCAAACGAATAAATGTGTCCGTATACACGCATAAAAATCCGCTTCCGTCTTTGAATTATAAATTATAATCCATTGAAAAAGCTTCACCGGAAAGGCATGAGTGTCAACGGTGACATCCAGTGTCCAGATCCTCCAGGTGATCCTTCAGTCGAGGCTCTACCGGGGACAAAGAGGAAATGGCAGAAGCAGTTGGAAGATAGCGTCTACGAGGGCCACAGCTATCATTATCACTCCACCACCTCTATCACCATGTAATTTATGGCTTGTCGATCAATCCCACAAGGTATTCGATGGATTAATTTCATACGTGATATTTAATGCAGAAAAGTAGTCTGCAAATATAAAAGGAGACCAGCGCCTGGTAACCAACCCTGTAAAGGCAAAGCGACTATTACGGATGGCCAGTGGACTGTAGCGGAGGGGCACAATCACGATCCCGATGATTTGGCACTAGGAAAAAAAATGTTCAACGAAGAATTGAAGACAATGACCGAAAATCTCGACGGTAAAAGGAATCGCTATATATTCGACCAGTGCATGCAGAAGTACTCCCTTATTTTCTATTCGACATGGAGAAAAATACGTAGAACACCGCAGATTTCATGCGAGTAAAGCTTTTCTATGACTCCCTATCCAGCTGTACCGGGCCCGGCCCCGAGCTACCCAGCTCAGAGGCACGGAACCGGCAGCTTTCCGATCATTGTTTTTTTTTCAGGTTTTTTTTTTCAATTTCGTCAGGTTTTTTTCGGTCCCACGTCGCTTGAACTCTCGAGCTACATAACTGTGAGGCATTCTATCAAAATACTGAAATTTTAAATAGTATCTTTCGTCACCCGGCCGAAAAAAAATGTTATGGTAATTATGAGTTTGCAGTCCGAGGCGCAGCTGAGGACTACTAACATAATGATCAGAAAATTTGTTTTTGGCCGAGTAACGAACAATATTTTCCATTATTCACTCCGTAGGCAGGATTTTGTGGCCGTGGAACGAAGCTTTTCTTTTTTCCTAGTGACGAAATATACTTTTCCTTCCAATAGGCCATCCCCCGATGACTTCCAACCACTACAATTATATTTATGTAGTTATTTATTACTCTTTCACTTCTATAATTTTTCCCTTTCGCTATTTCTCATCTACACTCCCTCCATTCGATTATTTCGTCAGTTTCTCTAAGCAGCGCAGGAGAATATTTTACTTTCCACCGTCAATGATTTAAAAATTCAATAGTCGAAGTCGATCATACGCAGCAAAATTTCGAGATGTCTTAAATAATGAATGGGTAAAAAAAAAAAAAATTATCGTCTCGCTGGAAAACCATGGAGATCTCTACCAAGGGCTCGACTCGCGTGAAATCTCAGGAGTTTCACTGCGTTTCTTTTTGCTTTACAGCGAGTATTTGAATGAAAAATAGTAATAATTGAGAAATAATTCAGACATCAGACAGCGAGTCACATCTCCTATCGTTCCAGGAAGAGGTCCATGAAACCCGATAAGTTGAATCTAAATCCAAAATATCTAGCCAGTCTGGCAGAGTTCGGTCGAGAATTGAAAGAAGGAAAAGGACAGGACCACCTCGTTCCCTCGAGAGGAAGATGTTAATGGGAATGTTTCAGTAGTTTTAGCTGATTTAGAGTTTATTGCGAGAATCGTATCTGATCATATGGGAGATGAGACGACACTTTTCATTGATGCCACCTTCGATTCAGTTCCGCCCAATTTGAAAATTCGACAAATGCTAGAAATTCAAATCTGTATCTTCGATCAAGTAAGCCTTCCAGTTGATTGATTTTCAGCTCAATTTTTTTATTGGAATTCTATTTCCTAGGCTGTGTGCATCGTTCATGCACTCATGGAGCAGAAGACTACCGAGTCTTATTACGTGGTTTTTGAATATGTCTTCAAAGCATTAGCTCCAGAATTGACGAAAAAGATGAAAGTGCACATGGATTTTGAAGATGCAGAGAGAAACGCATTGTTATAGGTCGTACCCTCCGCATTTCTCGTACTGTGCAAATTCCATCTGGATGAGGTATTCAAAATCGCGAAAAAAACAATAATATTCGTATTCGTGGAACCATTATTCTAGGCGATGATTAGGCAGGCATATAAGAAGAAAGCTCTGAAACGCTACGGGAAAAATGAAAAAATCAACGACGAACAGAAACAAATTGCCAATGGAGTACAGAGCTCCTTGGTGTTGATTCTGGCACTTATCTTTCTCCCAGGGAAGTTCATTCAAAATGCATTCGCTGAGATTCAGAGGAAGATAACTGATCCACAAGTAAAACAAGGAATGGACAACTTCCTTGAATATATGACCAGTCAATGGATGGAGAAGTGCAAGCCGGAACAGTGGTCGGTTTATAAAGCTACTCGTCGCACGAATAACGGGGCTGAGTCTTGGAACAGGACCGTGAACCAGAGGCTCGGCAGACACGCTCTACCTTGGGATTTCACCCGTACTAAAAGAGCTTTATGACGAGGGGGTAGTTATGAAACATTTTTGGAATTCCGTGAAAGCATTGCGCCCACTAAAATAGAATTGCGTTTTTTCCCCAATTAATTCTGAATTCGATATATACGCCTTGTCCCGTTTAGCCCCCCCCCCCCCTCTTCGCAGGATCCATTATGATGCCTACAGATCCGATGAATCCAGGAGTTCTAAGCCAATCTAGTCATACTGGGCCCGGCCCCGAGCTACCCAGCTCGGAGGCACAGAACCGACGGCTTTCAACCAATTCTTTTTTCTTTCATTTTTTTTTATTTTCTTCCAGATTTTTTTTTGGTCCCACTCAGATTCCAGTTCCGAGCTACACAGCTAGCGCCATTTTACCGGCCTTAAAAAGTGTTAGATGGGACTGGACGAGAGATGGCATTTTTGAATGGTCACATTCTTAATCCATTTATTTATCAGTTTCTAACGTGTAAAAATGACTCTTCTTTAGTCTAATCGAGTGAGTGCCCCCTCATAATGCAACTTCTACTTTCAATATTGATTTTGATAATTATAGGGTTTTTTTTTTATCGATAGATGAACTCGCTACATTATAAAATCGAGTGGTATCCGATTATTCGACAATTGTTAATGGCGAATTTCGAAGCACATGTCGCTTAGGTGATTCAGTGAAGGAGATAAAATTGACAGAATTCACAAAAAATTTAAAACGGGAGAGATTTACTCCTTATGAGTACTTAAGGGCAACATCGACTCTGATTAATTTCGAGAAACGTAAAGTATTGCAGGTCCCAAAAAGTATTTGTACAACTTCGTTTTATTATTTCTGTAGGGTACAAGTCAGAAAAGTCCAAGGAACTAAAGCCGTCGACTATATCCTATCAATCTACTCCTTCTACAGATTCAAACGGCCTAAAATTAATTTTTGAAGGAAGTGTAATTATTGCAGTTCGAGTTACGACATGTTCGACAATCAAATCCGAAAAAAAATGAGCGAGTGGCGAAATGGCACCATGCCATTCGTCAAATGCCAATTATAGGACAATTTATAGGGAAGAGCGGGACAAAATGGGACTGTAGAAACTTCTTTCTTAAATAATTTATTCAATTACTGCTCACAAGTAATATTTTTTCTTCTATGCACAGTACATTTCTTCCTCTTTATAATGCGCTTAAACGGGACTCATTTCATGTATTTGTTACTGAATTATAAATATTTGAATGAAAAGTCGAAACGACTCGTTTTGCTCCGCTCTCCCTTATATATAATTCTGAAATTTGTCCACTTAAATATGAACGATTGCAGTGCTTCCATTCGGCAAAACTCTCTTCGGAGAGTTTCTTCTGGAATGACTCATTATTGAGTAAAATCACTACATATTGACAGATCGCCGCTCAACCACTGGATTATTCTCCTTGTCTTCTTCCTTAATTGATTCCTCATTTTTCTCTCTGTTCAGAACCCCTGCCTTGCCCTTCTCGAATTGAATAACGAACCCAATTTTTCGACCTCACTTTTTATGTATTAATTTGTTTACGTTACATTCTGCCCTTGTCATTCGCCACCGACATGAAAAAGTGTTCGTTCGTGCTTTTCATGGAGAGAAATCCTGAAACGCATTCCGTTATTAAATCTGAAGGCGTTAAATTAATTGATAATGAACCGAAAGTCCAAGTTTTCTGGTTCAATGATCGGAAGTACGTCTCGCGATTGATGAAAACCAGCGGTAAGTTAGGCTCCACATAAAGAAAAGTCGTAATTTGATGATTTTAAAGAATTTCAAGTTATTGATTCTATTTTGATACTCGACAGATAACCGTAAGGATCTGGAAAAAATGACGGTATCAACCAAGGGAGAAATCCTCAATTCAGAGTCATTGGATTCTGCTGGAGTGCAAACAGATGATGCTTCAGCACAATCGTTGCTCCACCGATACATCTCCCTCTGCTAGTGAGCCTGCAATGCCAGCGAACCAAGGAACTCCAACATCATCGACATCTCTGTCTTTTTGACGTTTGCAGAATTTCCGTGCGACTTAAGCATATCAAGTGACGACTCATTGAGCAGTGAGACGCCCTTATAAGTGGCTGGGATAAGCGCAGAAATATCTGGTGTGCTTTTTGAAGATAATCCTCTGCCTGAAAGTGATGAGGAACAGGCCAGTACTGAAACACCACCCCCGACTAGTGAGTCTTTGTCATACGAAAAGAAATATTTCTTAACAAATAAAGAGGAAAATATTTGCAACCTTTTTTCGTTTGACTCATGATTCTCAATCCGCTGTTTTTTTTATCGCCTCACTCAGCCAAGCCGTACCGGGCCCGGCCACGGGCTACTCAGCTCGTAGGTACGGAACCGGCGGCTTTCCAATCAGTAATTTTTCTTTCAGGTTTTCGTTCCATTTTATTTCAGACTTTCTTTTTCTCCCCAAATTTTTTTTTCCAATATCGACTGTGATTAATATAGAACATTTGAAAAAAATTGATTCGTTCCTCATTCTTTCAATATAATTTTTTTCCTCCACGCAAAAAGGTGCTGTTGATGCTGTTGATTCATCGGTGTCAACAGCTGAGAGAGAGAGAGATCAGCATATGAGGGTTTTCAGGATGAGATAAATCCTGTTGAGGAGTCGAGAGTTAATCCTGAACGTCCCGGAATGACGCGATCTCAGGAACGTGCTAATAAGCCACTCGACGAGGCACATCCTAGACCTTCAGAAATTGAAAAACCACAGCGATCTCCTCCGCAGTAAGATTGATGATGTTCTATCCCCTTTCATCCAATTTTCAGGTTTTTTGTATATTTTTAGTAGAGTGTCGATGCGATTGACGCATAAAGATATACCATTTCTGTAGTTTATGATTATTTAATAACGCATGAAGTTTCCTCATGGTACAACCATTGTAAAAGCTCGTAAGTTATTAAAGAATAATAAACCGCATAAACGGTATAGTTTTTTTTCGCGTCAATCCCATCGATGGTTCGTCAGAAATCTACAAAAAAAATGTGGAAATAGGTGGACAGGGGGCAGAACTCCAGACTTAAATATTTGATTCCTTCTGAATTTATCTCAAGACTTGAAAACCACTTGATCATATTTAAGTCTCGAGATGAATTAAGTCCCGAAACTCGAAAATAATCAAGGGATTTCCAAGTCTTTAATTCGTCTTGAATTTCTCCTTGAAAATGATCAAGTGATTTCCCAGTCTTGGGACCAATTTAGAACTAAATTTATGTCGAGACTTGAAAATAATCAAGTGATTTTCAAGTCCTTAATTTGTCCCCAATTTTTGCCAAGACTTGAAAATCACTCGATCATTTACAAGTCTTGGGATTAATTCACTCCCGAATTTGTCCCGAGACTCAAAAATTATTTAATGATTCAGTACCAAATTTGTCCCAAGACTTGAGAATTATCCAGTGATTTTCAAGTCTTGGAACAAATTTGGAACTAAATTTATCTCGAGACTTGAATATAATCGGGAGATTTTCAAGTGCTCAATTTGTTCGAAATTTATCTCAAGACTTGAAAAGCACTTAATCATTTTCAAGTCTCGCAATGAATTTAGACCTGAGCCTCGTCAATCATTTTCAAATCTTAAAATTGTCTCAAGTCTCGAAAGAAAATTAATATCTTCGAGCAATATTGATCCTACACAAGTCCCTCTTTTGTTTTTATCGAGTCCGAAGTTGCTCCCGATGTCAACAAATTTGGGGACACTGCGCCTTTGGGGACTTTGGCCTCCACCCTCCCTGGCAGGGATGGATATTATGCCCCAGAAATATAATTAATTATGAAATAGAATTAAGTAATTTCTCATTGATCCAGACAATGTGAGGATACGGCAAGTGGCACATATTATCGAAAACATATAATGTCGAGTTAAGGAATGTTAATGTTGAAATATAAATTAAAGCGAATATTTGTGGATTAAGTCCACATATATTCGTCATAGTGTGGATCACTGGGGTGCAGCGTCGGTACTTCGCGCCGTCAACGGCTACGGGACCTGGAACGTCACCCGATGCTTCTCCAGGTGTAAAACAAAGAGAAAACAAATGTTGCAATCGAATCCACGATGAAATATAAACTCGTGAATCCGTTGCCACTGGGTTAGTTAGTCAGTTTGTCAGACGTCGTCAATTAGTAATACGACGATTCTTTAAGTCACCTTGTTGTAACTTATAATACCTGATACCTGCGGAATCAGACAAAGACTTTAGAAATAAAGACCAAAGAAGGAAAATTGTATATTATGCACCCCCCCTGGAGAAAATGATTCTCGACCGTGGTGTATATGCTATTTTATGTCGCTTTGGGAATCATATTTATTTTTCCTTCACTCCTCGCTTCGCCTAGCGAATAATATTTAATTACGTCCCAACGGGAGTAAAAAGCGCAATCGAACCGAACGAAGCGCGATACAATAGCATCTGCACCATGGTCGAAAAGCCTTTTCTCCCGAGGGGGTGCGTAATATACATTACTATTACATGATTTACTATATATATATATAGTAAATAGTGATTTGAATCAGATATTTTTCAGGAAATAATGATGGAAAAGTAAATTCAAAGTGTTCTGCCCTCGTGTTTCAATCACTCTTTACTATACAAATCTACGGTAACCCTTGAAATTGAGTTAGGTCCCCTGTAATGGGAGCCTTCATAATCTTATAGCAACAGCTCCGAATTTACCTGAGATTAACCACCTCTGTTTTAGTTGCATAAGATGTGTGTAGAGATGTTTAAAGGTTACTAAGATAAATATATGCTATCGGTCCACTAAAAACAGCAATTATTGAAATACTAATTTGTCTATATATTACCTTTCAATACGCAGCAATTGAAAACAGAAGAGAGGAAAACAGAACAACGAGAAAAATACATGGTCTCGAGGTAACCTCTGTTCTTCATGAAATTCCTTACAACCCACCCTCCTTCCTCCTGCCGCTGATTTTATATTATTTAAGTAGCGGTTTAGCGGCCGGGACATTGATGAAACTCACGTATTCAAATGCATTTGCAGATGTTGTGTGACAATGATACTTGATGTTTCGATAATTACTGATTAATCACCTCCTGATATAAATCCTCTGCGATATCTCCATCTGAAGGTGCTATACACTCTCATCTGCCATATATATCTGGCAGTTATTCATTTCCAATGTTTTATCCCCAACAGGTAGTAGAAATTGGGCGAATTCAGTTTCTTCTCGTAAGGCATGCATATTCTCTGGCAGAGTGAACTTGGAAAAGATGAATTGCACTATATCGTTACTATAACGAACGGGAGATATTTGTTTGACGTTTTGGGGCTGTTCTTCCGACATTTGGAGGATGTGTATTCAATGTAATGACGATGTATGCCAATTTCCTCAAAAACAACTAAAATCGACGAAATCGGTTCAAATTGACTAATGAAGTCAAATGAATCCCTAATGAAACCAAATTAACGCTAATTAAGCAAATTAACCCCTAATGGAGCCAAATTAACCCGAATCAAGTGCAATTAACTCCTAATCAGGCCCAATTGACCCTTATTTAAGTCAAATCAACTCCAGTGATGCCCAATTTATCCCCAATGATGTGAAATTAACCCTTAACGAAGTCCAAGGAGAATAAAATCCACTGAAATCGACGCAAATCGACTCATATTGACTCTACTACGCGTACCTCACCGTAATGACCGTTTGAAGGAGAACGCATCCTTCGGCTCACCATCCATGAGACTATCTATTTGGTTTCATGTGACACGAAAAAAATTGTGGAATTGAGGACATTTGGTGTGGTATCAAAATTAATTATTCATCATCGGTCTCATTTTCTAGAGTATCAGATCAATGAGAATCCATTTCGGTTCATTACCTATTCCATTATGAAATTTTAATAATTGATCTATTAACGCACAATTGCTAGGCTCACTGAATAACATTTTTTTAATGATTTTGAACTGAATTTCATTTAAAGGGCGCTTATTTCGAAATTTCATATAATCCAAATTTTACGCTCCTCACCTTTCCCAGTATTCCATCAGCTTTGACGTCCGATAAGTAAGCTGAAATTCTTCTAATTTTCTATAAACTGCAGTTATTTTTGTAATTTGTACCTTTGAATGGAAGTATTCTTATCGGTCAGATTTTCAATTCGCTAATTTCGGCAGAAATGAAAAAATATGAAATTTCAGCACCATATATGTACTTGTGTACGTGTTATGTCCGAGGAAAGTGCTTCGAGGGACATTAAATTGAACTGGAATCCGAAAATTGATTGTTTTTGGACGATGCTGTTCTTTTCATTCTTAGCTGCAGTTGAATAACCTATTAGGTACATTGGTTGAAGTTAAATTAACAAATATCGATGAGGTGGGTTCAATTTTACTACTATTCATTCATTTGTTATTTTTCTTACAAGAGTTGAGTTTACAGCAAACTTAATTAAAGGAACCTTGCAATCATTCGTAACTACGATCATTCTTAACTAAGATCTCTCATATCTTGGTCAATTACTCACGTTAGCTATTAATTTGTGATTGGTTGTCAATTCTTGGTGATGATCCAACCGTGTTTCTCTATTAGCAAATTATTCACTCTTACAGATACCTAGGAAGGATCCCTTTCTTTCACATTCTGGATTTCACGACTGAATAGAATTGTTCTTTATTTAGTCACTTCTTAATAGCTGTAAGAGTTGCTTATAGCTGCATTATTGAGCCACACCCACTATTCACCAATGTTGACTACTAATTCCCTTAATATGCAGGAAGCTATTTTAGGTTCGGTTTAAGGAATTAGTATCCCCAAACACCAGCTACCTTATGTTCTTTACGTTGTAACGCGATTTTTCGCGTCAAGAATGATTTAAAATATTTATTGGAATAAATCACGCTCTCTGCCGCATCGATTGGGTCCGCTAATTCCCTACGCGTGGGGAGTTGAGGTTATAGTACTGAACCTCAGCTCCCAATGAGACTCCTCTGTCGGAACATTTGGTTCTCCACTCCAGAGAACTGTTCCACGTTAGACGGGGCGGGCATTCAAATGGCCAGGGGTCTAGATAAGGGGTTACCTGGACAGCCTGGTTGGGGACATTTGAATTCGGCGCGCTCCAGGAAACGTTACCGGCAGGGATATCCTCGCGGTGGTGATAAGAACCACGGACGACCTCCCACGCACTCCAGCCGCGTGAGTCGGGAGTGGGGAGCAGAGCTACTAGGGAGCACTCTCCACTCCACACGGCAGAGTTGCTCCGGCACTCTCACGGGCCACTCGGCCCCGGGCTCTGACAGCCCGTAGCTCTCGATGATTAGTGTGGCTATATAGCCGGCCATATCGCTTTACCTATCGCTATCTCTCTTACAGCTATGAGGCTGACCTAACGGAATATAGTAGAAGGTATACCTATACCTAGAGCTCTCGCGATGCTAGCGCATATCGGCAGCTATCGACGTTCTTCCGCTATCTAATTACCGATCGCTCTCGCCTCTATCGACCTGATCTGCTATTGATCACCCTACCTTACCAACCTTTCGACGCTATCGGGGACCGACCATACTAAAAAGAATTCCGACCCTCTCTCCATAATCTAGCATACTGAGCGACCCGGTGCTCCCGCACGTGTTCTAACTTTACATCCGCCATTTTGGTATTTCGCGGGAAGGCTCCAGAGGTCCTCACTGCGCCCTTGGAAAGTGACAGTGACGATCTCTGGTCACACACCTAATTTTAACTTATCGGTCTTTCCTAATTGTGTCCTTAACAACTAGACGGAACTTCTTGTCTGTCCTGTCGCGAGAACGGGCAAACCCCACCGTTCTGTGCTCTCGTCCGTATCTGTTATCGGTTATCTCTGGGGAGGTGCTAACCCCCACCTCCACCGGTAAATTCGGTCTTTCCTAATTGTGTCCTCAACAACTAGGCGGCTTAAATGGTATTTCCTAATTGTATCCTTAACAACTAGGCGGCTCTCTGGTTTGCTATTTTACCCACTTAAAATAGCTGGCGCCCTCCTGGTAAATTCGCGGATGCTATGGAACCGGCGAAGGTAACCAATTCCCCGGACTTACGGAACACTCCGGGGAAAACATCGTTACAACGTGTACTCAAAAACACTTAAAAGTATAATTAATTTGAACGTGAACAGGAGCCGGGCCGATTCTAAAAAGTATTTCCGGTAAGAAATCGTAGTTCATTCGCGAGTAGGTCTCACTTTTTTGTGAGGCCTCACTTTTTTGTGAGGCCCTGTTATTCGAAGAGGATTGACTAAAGTAGAGACTCAGTGCTGGGGGTTTGAGTGACCACAGCGGCATCGTAGTACCTCACCCTAAGAGAGGGAGGGCACCACACGCAATGTTGGGGTGTCTTCGCCAATTCAATAATTCCTCAGGATCAGTCCCGCTGTCAGCGGAACTAGTCGAAAGTGTGGGTGTAGTCCTCTGAGTCACCGAAATGTTTTTTTTTTCATTAAAATTGAACATTAGGATGAGCGGAAAGGAGGATATGAGAATGCTTTATTCAAAATCGAGGAGATTGAGAAGAAAGTGGGACGGCGGAATTTCAAATCCAACTACTGGGTTCGGTTCTACCAGTTTTCTTTAATTGCAAATAATTTTTACTCCCTATTGTACTCAAAAAAATTTTCACTTTCAGAGTTTCTTTGAAATCACGAATGAGTAAACCATTCGTTTGTTCTGCTGAAATAACTTTTCTTCTCATGTCCCCATAAAAAAAAAATAACTTGTGGGTCTTAACAAAAATTTTTAATTAATTGTTTTGTATTTTTTCTGAACCTTTTAGAATAGGGAATCGGAAACGGCATTTGGAAAGAAAATAAATTAATGGGGAGTATAATTTTCCTGACGATTAATTGTTATTAATCAATAGCTATGAGAAAGATGACACTACTCCTCTTCAAAGACACGCGCTGGCGGATAGGCTACGTGCTTGGCTGATGCGCTGTTGGCTCGGGTTCGATTCTAGCTGCGATTGATTTTTTTTATCATTATTAACATGATAGCTATTTTTTTTTTAATAAATGGGTAAGCATGAACCGAAATTTCTCATAAGAACTCTTTCCCCAGCCAACGCAAGGTAGTGGCGTGGCGCTGCACTGGCCCCCAGAATGGTCCGGTAGGCATGGGCAGTAATAGGAACCTAATGGTCCCGGTGGCACGAATCGCCCGGTCGCTCTCCTCCAGGAAGGGAAAGTGCTGGTCTTCCCGGCGGTAGGTGGCCCTCACCACGAACTTCCACAGGCTGAGATCGAAGTCCTGGTCCTTCGGCCACATGAGAAGGCTGCCCTATCCCCATTTGATGTTACTTTGTAGAATGACGAATCAATGACGAAAGTCAGGACATCTCTGGATATCTTCGTCCAGTAGTAACTCTGGGCCAGCCTTCGATATGTTTTATCGGTACCTGGGTGGCCGGCCTGGGGTAGGCTGTGGCACTCTCCAGGATTCCTGTGCGGTACTCTCTTGGTACTATTAACTTTCAGGCCTGCAGGTCTGGAATCTCCCCGTCGTACATCTCGTTGCTCCGATGAAAGTACAGCTGGTCATTTTCCACCCTCCAATCTGAGTATTATAGGGTTCGGCGTTGGATGTCTTGCCGCCACTGCGAGTACCATGCGTCCTGGGTGTGACTCCAGCTGCCTTCTACTGTGATGGTATGGAGGTTTCCCTTGGCCTGAGGTCCTTCCCGGATGCAGGAGAGAGCGGCAAGAACGTGATGCAGGGCGCCCTTGCCGTGAATGACCTGGGAGTCATACTCCATCAATTCTAGCTACCATCTGGTTGACCGCCCAGTCGGGATGCGGAGCTGGTGGATCCACCGGAGGCTGTTGTAGTCGGTGATCACCCTGAAGTGATATCCCTCCAGGTAGCAGCGGAATTTCCGAATGGCCCATATGACCGCTAGGCACTCCTGCTCGGTAGTGGTATAGTTCTTTTCGGGGTCGGTCAAGGCTCTACTCGCGTAGGCTATGACGCGTTTGTCCCCCTTCAGTTCCTGCGTTAGGACCGCTCCCAGTCTCACGGTACTGGCATCAGTCTGGAGAACAAACTGCTTCGTAAAGTCGTGGCACGCGAGTGTTGGGGGCAACACTAGGTGACTCTTCAGTAACTCGAAGGCTCCATTCTGCTCGGTATTCAACCGCCAGGCCTGGTTCTTCTTGGTGAGGCTGGTCAGGGTCTCCGCTATGCTGACAAACGTCGGCATGAACCGCCGGTACGGGGAGGCCATCCCCAGGAAGTGTCTCAGCTGGTTCATCATCTGGGGAATGGGGTAATTGACTATGGCTGAGGGTGTTTCCGGGTCGATTTGGAGGACCATGTCGATTTCCCGGCGTAGCTTGCGTTGGTAGTCCGGGTCGCCGAATCTCCTCCTCAGGGCGGCTGTGGTCTGCCGCTAGGTGGTCATTCCTCCAACATGGGCCCTCCATCACGTCAGAGCGATATCTCGCAGGTAAAAGGGTATTCTCATATCCCTCCTTTCCGCAAATCCTAATGTTACCTAATTTTAATGAAAAAAAAAATAGTTCGGTGACTCAGAGGGCTACACCCCCACTTTCAACTAGTCCCTCTGACAGCGGAACTGCTACTGAGTAATTGTTGAATTGGCTAACGGGCAGATACCTCAGCATTGCGTGTGGCGCCCTCCCTCTCTTGGGGCGAGCTACTACGATGGCGCTGGGGTCACCCAAACCTCCAGAATTGAGCCTCTACTTTAGTCAATCCTCTTTGCTGTTATTTCTTTTTGGGAATTTTGAAATTTAATTAGAGTAGGAGAGGTGGTGTATTTCCATCTCTTTGTTTTTCGGTTCATCGACTCTGCTTCTTTTGTCGAAATTTTTGCAATGCCATGTTTTCTCCTTTTGAATTGCCATAGCCTCGGAAGAATGCAGCGTTGTACAGTCCCTCGAGATCGATGGCAGTTGGTATCGATTTCCTAATCGACTCATTTTTTTTTGCAAGTAGTCCTTCATTGACTTCACTTTTTGGTATTAATATACCGCGGAATTGGAAAAGATAATCTGTACATCACATACGATTGGATGTGTCAATGATTCCAAAAAATTTTTTATAAATCAAGATATAAAAATAACTTTATGCTCGCCTTTTTATATAAGGAAAGGATAAGTCAAATGGCTACAGAAAGGTAGCCGCAGATAAATCACGCTTCGTGTTTAATTAGTGACGGTAGGTAGTTCAGTGAGGTGAATTCAGAGTTTTTAGTGAAGTCAGAATATAATGAATCAATAACGCAGAGAGCGGTCTAATAGAATCCATGTCTTCTATACTATTTGTTTCCCACTAAAATGCTGCCCAGATCCTCAATCAGGCGACGGAAACCGATCCAAATAAATATACACCATACAGAATGGTTTGGTGGACTTGAACTATACATTTACCGTTATTAATTGGGGATGTCATCAGTATAATTAAAATAGAACAAGAAATTTCTAACGGTAGAAATTTCCGTCCTTGGCGGAGACAAATTATTTCTCAATATTCTCGCAATATATCCAAACGGACTGAGAAATTTTCAGTTGAAATTAATTATTCTGGAGGACCGCCAGTAATTTTCACACACTTCGCTTGATGCATGAAAATTATTAAGAACAAACTAAATTCCAATTTCACAATATAATACTCAATAACGTTAATCATGATTATGAATCACTACACTGCGGAAAATCCGTATCGTGCATTTCTGCCATAAATTAAAAAAGATTTGCCTTTGGTTGAAAAATAAGCATAATCAGCTTTATCAGATAATTTGCAACATCAATGATTTTGGCCAATTTTTTAAAACACGATAGGAATTTTTTGAGTGTGTGGAAAAAAGAGATTAAAAAAAACTTTACGTGAGTCATGTATTTTCCTGATGGCTTTAGCACCTTCATTGATGAGTTTAATATCAGTCGGATAAAATCCCAAGCATCACCGTGGGGCGTCGTACTGATTGGGATGTCTGTCAAGTCTCCGAAGACGTAATCGAATTGGCGACCCTCGTCAATCATGTGAGCAAGAGCATTTACGCAGTCTCCAACAATTATCTGTGTTAAAGGCAAATCATCAATGGGATTAATAAATCATCGCGAAAAAACTTAAACCAAAAAATTCTAGGATTATAGATATTCAAACTATCTCGTTGAAAGAAGAATTACTTATTGACAAATACAGCTGAAATTTCTCAAATAGCTTTACCATATATGTAAAGTTACAGAACTTCAGTAACACAATTTTTCAGATTATTCATATCCTAGTCCTTCAAGAAAGGCGTTTTAAGCGAAATCATTCCAAGACAGTGTTTCCAAAGTATGTTTGTGAAGTGTAAAATATGGAGAAAATTAGTTATTCAATTGAATTTATTTAACGTTTCTTCAGTTATCTATTATGTTCCCAAACAATATGACAAGATTCTACTGGTAATTTAGATGATATGAGGATATAGAAAGTAGTACACATCATATCGAAGATGAGTTTCACGGAAGTTAAAAAACACCATAACCCACAAGTTTCACCTACGTTTATATATCATTCAGGCCGAGAACCGTAAATATACCGACCGAAGCGAGGAAACGCATATTCATGATACCCAGTGACATAAAATAACGTCGTGAATAAAATGACCCGAACTGGAAAAGTGAAGTGCGACATCAGTGCATTCGGCCCAGTTGCAACGAATTCAAGAAGTGAATATCCAGGCTCAATGGCGGCTTCTGCTTGACCAGCGATCGGTAATGTCTAGTTCTACCTTATCGATTGGGGTTAAATTATTGGGCCAAGTATCCTTCTTGATACATACCGGATCTCTCATATTTGGTATGCAATGTCTGATGGCAGTAGATATGTGAAGGCGATTCGAAATCAAATGCGGACGAAGGGTGGTCGGCGAAGGGGTGGGGAGCATGACCAGTGACGCTATGCGTGAGGTGGGTGCATGCCTGCGGCATATAGGAGTCAGAGTCGGTTCTGCTGGGAGCGTGTAATAAAGGAGAAGAGGGAGGATTCAAGCATGAGTTGAGGTATTTTTTAATGTGGCGTCACATTAAAAACACAATAGAAATGATTTTGCTCCCGAGTGGAAGCCTTGAACTTAATCGATTTCTCGATTTTCTAATTTTCATTGCCAATTATCTAGATTATTTTGGAACGTGAAAACCGGTGTTTTTAGATCATTTCTATGTGTATGTGCTGGAAAATTAGGAATTTTGAAGAGTAGTTTTAAGAAAATTCTACATAAATACGGTAAAAACTGTAGCTAAACATCTGAATTTTCAACTCGTAATAGCTACTATTAACATTGACTATGATAGGTCGTTTCAGCTCGATCGATGGAGTAGTTCCCGAGATACAGCAAATTCTGTAAATTTCGTTTTTCGTAAATAGCAAAAAGCACTGCAAGGATTCCAATTTTTCTCTAAATACTTGTCTCAGTGAGTCCTATATCGCCGTTTTTACGTTTTATAATCATAAACGCTGTGAACATGATAAGTCAATAAAAAATAGAGATAGTTAGTTGAAATTGTGTACACTTGTAGTTCTTCTAATATGACAAGTCGGTATTGTGATTCCAGAGATGCTATACTTTTTGCGGGCATGTATTTCTGGGAATTTTTTATGAACTACCCAACGTATTTCAATTTTTTTCCTTCACGATATACGTCTCAGTAGGCACCAGACAAAGCTATGAAAATATGTATACTCTGATGTATACTGACGTAGGAACCGTAAACGTCATGTGGTGAAAACATTTAAAAAATTCAATAAAAGTAAAAGTAAATATATGTAACGAGCATCGGGGATGCCCGTTAGGATCTCCAATAAAAACTCAGAAATCAGGAGAGAGAGTGAGGAAGTAGGGACGCAGGTTAGGTTTAGGGAGGGTAGGATTTTCCCCCTTCGGGGTGGTTCAGGGAAATTAGGATTTTCCCCCTTCGGGGTGGTGCACGGAATTTAGGGTTAAGGTTAGGGTGAGTTTCAGGATCGGGTTAGGTCCGGCGAAAGACGCCGGCGCTCCAGGTGAAAGGGTTTAAGGGACTGATTGGTACGGGTGGAAGGCCGTACGGGGTAAAAGTATTAACAACCCCGACGGATTGCCAAAGACTGATTACGGGTGGAAGGTCGTACGGGGTAGATTCAGTCAATACCCTTACGAATTGCCAAGACTGAATACGGGTGGAAGGCCGCACGAGATAAAATCAGTCGTTATCTCGGCGGATTGCCAAAAATTAATTAGCGGTTAAGATTAGAAATATTAGGTTAAGGTTAGAGATTAAGGTCTTTCAGTCCCGAGAATCCAGGGGAACCGATCCTGAGGAAATACGC
>NW_011887897.1:109183-135574 GCF_000806365.1 Fopius arisanus | reverse complement strand
GATTTTCGGTGAATCGAATATCGAGGTTAGTTAAGTTTAGGATTAAGGACTTTTTCCGGTTTGGTAATTCCGGTCAAAAATTACCTGGCGCCCATAAGGTTAAATTTTAGCAGGTTTTTGTTAGGCTCAGGGGAAGTAGGGCGAAGGTAATGGGCATTTCCCATTCACCGGGAAAATGTCACGTTACATATATTATCACCGATAATCGGGGAAGAAGAAGAACGAGTGAAAAGCAGTCATCAGTCGCTATTCAGCTGCCCCTGTGGAGAGATTTTGTTTGCGTGAAAGAGTATTGTTTCGTTGGAGAGTTCTTGTGGAGGAGAGTTTGTTGAGAGAGTTGTGTGGAGGGATTGTGGATCCAGGAATGTGAGTGTGGAAGACGCTAGGACTCTAGAATTTTGTACGTGGAGGTTTTGGTGGCGTGGAGGATTTCGCGTGAAGGATTGCACGTGGAGGATCGCGGAAAGCTGCCATTGGTGTGAGTACTCCCTGGATATTAATCCCCTGCCCCAACGATATTCGCCCTGTCCCCAATCATAACCCCCTCCCCCAACGGTGAGCCTCAACATTATTCATTGTTTATAGTGTATTAGATTTTATTACATACTTCCCCTTTTTGATAAGCGGAATCAGTACCCCCCTAATTTCACCCCTCTCTTCAGCAATGAGCTTCCCCCTGTTCTCTTTCTTTTTATTAGATAAATTTTATCATGTTGCCGCAAGTTGGCTGGCCTTACCCCTTCCCTAGTTTTTCTTTTCTAAAAGGCCCAAACAGTTAATCTTCTTGTTACTTTTGTGATTAAACTGAATTCCGAAATATCATTTAATTAATTAAAGAATTCGCCCCCCAGTGAATCATTTTCCGGATTTATCGTGCCAGGGCTGGGAATTATTTTATAATAATTCGCCGGCCATGGTCATATGAGTCCTTAGGAAGTGTTCTTTAAGTGAACATATGAAATCAGTAATTAAGCGGAGGAACCATCCAATTCGATTTTTTTCGAAATTGATTTTTTGGTGATAATAGACTGTTCAATATGAGTTGGGAAGTAGTAAGTGGGAAAATATTCGATTTATTTTCGATATTTTATATACGCTTCCATTATCTGTAGCAGACCCAATGAAAGGAATGCCAAAAGGTGTAAAACTACCTGAACACACTATATGAAGACAGTGAGAACAAATCGCAGATCTGACAATGATATACATGAACAACACAAAGTCAGAGAGAAAGCCAATTCCCATATTCTTGCTAATTTCATGAAGAGTTCCATGTAATGCATTTTTTTAATACCCCAATGATTTAATCTTATGATTCGAAATCGTTTCTTGCATAACTACAGGTGCAGATGACGCAAACAATGAAGATTCATTTTAAGTGAAAAAACCAAAATATTCACTTCAGGTTGATACTTGTAACTCAAGATCTTCAAGTATTTTTTTTTTTCTCAATATTGAAACTCTCTTCAACAGAATTGAATCACGTAAATAGAGTATTAAAATTCCATTTTTTTCCTCAAGATGCTGCAAAAGGATATAAAAGGCAGCATGGAAGTGTCGCTTCTCAGACTATCGGAGCCCCCACAAAAGATCAACGTTCCAAAAAAAATGTCAATGTTGACGAATAGTCACTGTGATTCAGTTAAAGAGGATCACTCAGATCTAAGTATTTTCCAGCCCTTGAAATGGTTAAAAATTCAATTTTGTTTGAAGAAGCTGCGACGTAATATCTGAAGAAAGACGAGATT
This sequence comes from Fopius arisanus, assembly GCF_000806365.1. NCBI lineage: Eukaryota > Metazoa > Arthropoda > Insecta > Hymenoptera > Braconidae > Fopius > Fopius arisanus. The sequence goes on along the minus strand of NW_011887897.1, from coordinate 133,826 downwards.
CTCCTGTGGTACCAGTAATCGCAAAACCAAAATACAAGATAAAATTGTTAGGCGCCAGGTCATTAGACGAGATGAGGACCGTCGAAATCTTTCTCCAGTCCCAGCCTCTTTAACTCTAGCAGCTCGATACATAGTCATTTCATTATCGTTCCCCTGAAAGAGGATGCGACTGGTATATAAAGAATCAAACAAAATAAGTCCATAAAATTGTCGGGGAGGAAAATTTTTGATAAAATTAATCAACCTCGATAAAATAAAAATATCGAAAAGCATTAATAAAATCCCCTCTAAAGACGATTACGTGTTAGTAACAAAAATGCTATTTTTCCTTCTATAAAAGTCACTATCTGTTAGAGACTAGAGCATCTGGAAGACACCAGTACCTGGTGCAGGTACGGTTGGTGAGAGAGTTAGATAGAAGAAGTAAATTTTGTATGATTTTGTATAGTGGAAAGTAAAAAATGAATAACGGCAGAGTAAATATTACTATTGATTGGTTAGAAAAAGATAATTATGATATATGGACAATGCAGATGGAAGCTGTGTTAGCAAAGCATGAATTGTTTGATTATGTTCATGGAACAAAACTGAAACCTGAGAGTGGTGATACAGCTGAGTGGGATAGAAAAAATACGAAGCTGATAGGGCTGATATTGTATTCGAAGTTGGTTGCTGGGAGATGAAACAGTTGAAAGGTGTTAAGACATATGGCTTAAATTGGAGAGAGTGTAATACTTGTAATACTTTCCGACCACGAGTTCAGGGACCCCTCCTGAACACTAAAAAAATAGGAAAAAAAAATTTATTCAACCAATTTTAAATTATTAGAAATTAACGTCGACTGAGATATGACAACAGCGTGTCCGAGACGTCAGGAAATGAGAAAGGTAGTTGAGTACCACTGCTCTGCGATGAATTTCGGGCCGACACGCATCGTCGTGCTGTCCTGAGTTCTCATCTAACTGGACAATGTAATGAAAGTTCGTATGCAAAGAAAGTCGCTTCTGAAGTTTTTGATCAAGAGGCAGAGGATAAATCACCGAACCTCGCAACTGATAATAAAACAAAAAGTAATGGAGTTGATGATGTAAAAATTCAGGTTGGAAATATTCGAGAAAATCGTTTGTATAGATTAGAACAAGTTTTACATGTAGAAGATTTAAGAACAAATTTGATGTCAGTTTCCAAAATTACTGATCATGGTTTTCAGGTAATTTTGGATAAGAATAATGGTGTAATTATCGAAAAAATGGGAAAATTTGTATGATTGCTAATAGAGTTGGAGATTTATATTATATCAGGAATGACGAAGTGAATCTTGTTGAGTCAAAGGTACGTCAGAAGAACAGTTTGGATAATTGGCATTACAAACATGGACATGTTAATGTGAGAGATTTGAAGTTGATGGTGAATAAGAAATTAGTTCATGGTCTAGATATAAAGCCCGGAAATAAATTGTTCGATTGTGCAATTTGTATTAATGAGAAACAACTCAAGTGCTCATTTCCTGTATCAGATTCAGAGCGTACTAAAGATTTATTAGAAATCATTCATAGTGGTGTATGTGGCCAGATGTATTGTACGTCACATTTATAGAGCTAAATACTTTGTAACTTTCGTGGATGATAAATCCAGATTGTGTCAGGTTTATTTTGCTAAACAGAAATCGGAAGTTTTGCTAATTTTTAAACAGTATAAAGTGGCAGTTGAGACTTTTACGGGTACGAAAATTAAGCTGTTGCAATCAGATAACGGTACGGAGTATTGTAACCAACTTTTTAGTGATATTTAGAAGAGAATGGAATCGGCAGGAGGATAACGGCGCCTTATACACCTAAACAGAATAGGGTTGCACAACGCATCAACCGAACATTAGTCGAAATGTATAATGAAAAAAGCTGGTTTATCACCAAGTTTTCGGGCAGAGGTTGTAAATACAGCATGTTATATTCGCAACAGATGTCCTACGAATATTTCGAATGGTGTACCACATGAAATTTGGACTGGTAAGATTCGGTCTATCAACAATTTTAAAATTTTGGGTTCGAAAGCTTTTGTCTTTGATAAAATGCAGAAAGGAAAATTAGATTCCAGGTCTTATGAGTGTATTTTTGTTGAATATTCTGTTGAATCGAAAGCTTATTGTTTATGGTGCCTCAGATCCCGTAAAATTATCATCAGCAGAGATGTTCGTTTTCTTGATGAGATGGGATCGGAGTCTGTTTACAAGGAGATTTTCAGTAAGGCTACTCAAATGAATGGTTCACAAGATGGCAAGCCAGTACAGAAATGGGTTCAAATTGAGCTTAAAGAAGTGATTTCTGATGATGAAAGCGTTGATTCATCCGGGGAAGTTTTTGAATCATCAGCAACTTCTGTTACATCTGAACCACGTTATGAAGTTCGTTTTAAAAGAGCTAGAGGTCGTTCTAAAATTTGTCAAACTGATCAGAGACGTAGGCCAAGCAAGATTTTCAATAGTCTTCCGGATTATGATAGTCCTGACGATGGTGAAGTAACAGATGACAACGACCAGTTGGGAGGGAGTAAGATCGAGAGTCGATCTGCCGACTTGGTTGTTGATATGGATCCTTTAAGCTGGGAGGAGGCAGTTATTTCTGAGAATGCAAAATCCTGGGAAGCTACGATAGATGATGAGTTTCTAATGCAAATTAAAAATAAAACTTGGAAAGTTGTCCGTAGACCGATGAACCGATGACCAATAACTTTATTATTGGTAACAAGTTTGTTTTCAGAACTAAACACGATGATAATTTGCCAGCAGTGAAAAAGAAAGTGAGACTAGTTGAGAAGGAATGCTCACAACGTCCTGGTGAAGATTTTCATCAAACATTTTCTTCTGTGGTAAGATCTACATCAATTCGGTTGTTAACTGCACTTTCAGCTTAATTGGGTCTAGAGATTCATTAGATGGATGTCATGACAGCTTATCTGAATGGAGATCTGAACGAGGAAGGTTATATGGAAATCCCAATTCGTCTGACGGTGACTCTGGAGAGGATATTGTTTGGTAAACGAGTTGGATCGAAAGAAGAAGTAGTTTACAATGAGAAAATTTTAAGTACGGCTAGGACTTGGCATATAGCGTTAAAAAATGATGAAGAATTGTAAATCGGCCTCAACTCCATTTGCTCCTGGTATCCAATTGCGTAGACCAGAAGTTTCCGATATTTTCATTCTGTGTCAATTCGCCCTGACATTGCTTTTCCGGTGAATTTTTTAAGTCAATACTATTCAAATTATAATGAAACACACTAAATTGCAGTCAAGAGAGTGTTCAGATATGTAAAGGGATACCGGAATTACGGAATCACTTATCAGAAGACAGGGAATGCACTTTTTGCTTACGTTGATGCAGATTGGAGTGCTTGCTTGGATGATCGTCGCTCATATACAGAATTTGCGTTCATTCTGGGTGGTAGAGCAGTAAGTTGGGAGTCACATAAACAATACACAGTTGCACTATCAAGTACAGAGGCAGAATATATGGCCATGTGCGAAGCCCCGAAAGAAGTTTTGTATTTACAAAGGCTCCTCAGAGAAATCGAGAGTTTATTTAACGATAATAATCAGGGTGCACAGAAGTTAGTTGAAACCCGCGTTTTTCATTCTAGAAAAAAACACATTTGGTTACGTCATCATTTCATATGTGATTTATATGGTTGAAAGACAATAACACTGAAATATTTAGAGAGTGAAAAAATGCCAGTGAATGTATTAACAAAAGGTCTGAGTTATCAAAAACTACAAAACAGTATAAAGTCATTAGGAGTAATACGTTGTCCAATCTAGGTGAATTGCTAGAAGATAGTAGTAATTTGCGAGGAACTTTGAAAGGAAGTGTTAGAGAGAGCAAAGTTGTCTTTTATGCAGGTGTCAAGTGTGACGTCAGGTTAGATGACCGTTTGTTCGCTCTCGTGGACAATGGGATCACATGGGTGTTTGAGAAATTTCTGCTCCGAAATGTATCTAAATAAATCTGTGTTTAATTAAACAGTTTTAAAGTTATTTTTATCACGAGCACATCGGTTATTATTTATTGCTTTTTCCTAACACTATCATTCAGTTAATTTAATATCACAGTTGTCTGAAGTCCGTGAATTTTAAATAAAAAAATTAATAAATAAGTTAGTCAGACCGAAATCAGAATTAATAACATGTCATAAACAACTGAGTCACGAGACTCAATTGTTACAGATCAAGAAAAGTCACAATTAATCAGAAAATTTTTAAGAAAATAGTTAGAATAAAATTCACTGACTCGAGACTACAGTAATGTAGAAATCGGTAAGTCTTTGTGACCTTCCAACAAAATGAAAACAAAACGGAAACAAATTCAAGACAAATTATTTGGAGGTCACGCAACCTTCAAACGGAATAATATCAGAATAAAATTTGATGCCAAGAAAATTATCAGAATTGATGGTACTAACAAAATTCTAAAAATTGCAAACTCTAGCAAATTATATTCAGGAATATAATTCAATGGAAGAATAACATGAATGACAATATTATTTAAAATCAAAATCAAATACAAAATCAAAAATGAACCTGAGAGGGAGAGAGAGAGAGAACCAAAAATTCACTGATCAAAATAGCCAGAGATTTTCTCATAGGAATATTCAACTAATAGTTCTGCACGACTCGCATGTTCTAAACATTAATAAAAAAAAAATAGAATCTCTGCCACCTAGGTTTCAAGTATAAACGCATTAGGAAAAGTTCTCCGTTTTTTTTTTGATGAGACTAAAGAAATAATTAAATGAAAATATTGGAGTGCTTACTAATTTGAAAACTAACTGAACCTAATTTCAGGAAAAAACAAAGGGAAAAACAAACAATTGAAATTCAAGAAAAAGAATCAAAATTACAGGAGTTCAGGATGTGTCAAGATTTCAAATGGATAATTGATAATTCTGAAGAAATTAGAAAAACAAGACTGAAAGAAACAACCGAGATGAAGAAAAAATGGTAATTGGAGCATGGAGATAAAATGACGGAAGTACAGAATAAGGAAGCAAACCGTTCTGGAATGAAGATGTTATGTTGGGGAAATACCCACCATGATGGAGAAGACAATGAGCAAGATAGCGATAGCCCAAACGGCTATTGTTACCAAACTTCATGACTGCGGCGATAGCATGTGGTCAAAAGGATATGATTATGGCCATAGCCATTTTATTATTAATTATTATATATTTATTATTTTCAATAATAAAATGGCTGTGGTCGTGGCCATAGAAAAATATTTTTAAAAATCAATATAGAAATATAATATAAATATTGTGACAGGTCAATAGAAATTCCCCAACGTCAGTCTCAAAGCGTCACCAACGGAAAACAATCGACAAACCCATGCCAGTATGACCAAACTGATGTCACGTCATCACTGAATAATTAGGAGGCCCAGTCTTTATTTGCGTCAAGGGAGTTGCGTCGGAATATAGATTATCCAATGGGATTACGCGCAACAAGTGGTCAGCGTGTCCCGAAAAATCACTTTCGTTCCGGCCGGCAAACCTCTCACACAACTTGGAATTTACGTCTTTGTAAAATAGTCTCCTGCTCTAGCCTTCAAATGTATCATTTATGGCGGAGGTGGGCAGTCTCAGCTCTCAGAGCTACTTCAGCTCCCAACCTCCATTAGGTAAAAATGTCCTAAGCCATAAAGCTTATGGCTGCACCCCCTTCGGGCCCATGAGGCCCTGCGCGCAATCAAGAGTAGTGGGGATATTCGGCAGAAACATGGTGGTGGGAAAAGCAAAATAGATCAATTTTCTATTTCTCCAATGGAAATATTTTTTTAATTATTGCTTTTTTTGTTGTTATGCTATTGATTGATTATTGATTGTTTTTAATCGACTTTATAGAAAAAAAAATTGTACCTTTCATAGATGTCTTGAAGAAAAAATATCGTGTGGAAAACAATTATTAAATATGACCACGTTGGTAATAGACCTAACTTAACATTCATTTTCAAACTTTTCATTTCGATGAATTAAAATGCACAAACTTCTTACAATCAAAAACATTATCGGTGTCCTTTAATCTTTGATTGAGGATGAAATTTTTCTCTCCATTTCACAAGCATCCCACTTTCACTTCCCTCGATGAATGTTGAATCTAAACCATCATTTTTAAATTTCATTTTTTTTTATCAAAAAGAAAATGTCCGAACACGTGCATAACAATTCAAACCATTTTGCCCTCGCATTTCAATCACGCGCATACGTCGTCTCCCGATGTTAACCCCAGTACACAAACATATGACAACCCTTGTAATCACGTTAGGTCCCTTATAATTGGAACCTTAATAATTTTATAGCCACCGCTCCGAGCCTACCTGAGGTTGCCCACCTCTAATTTATAGTACAAATTGTCAATCTTGATAAAGTTAACTGGCGCCCAAAAATTATTGTAACAATTATTCGTCTTGAGCCCTGCCAGCTCCTGACCCAAGCCGCGTCGAATGGAACCTTTATTAAATCCTCAAATCAATATAAAATAGTCGAGAGGAAAAGGGATTCTGTCTCGATATAATATATTATATAAATATAGAAAAAGTTTGAGCATATTCTCAGGGAACGACTCACGTCCTAACCTCTCCTTGGGTCGTCAATCTCCGGGAAACAGGGAAAATGAAGACGTTGGGAATTCAAATTCAACATCTGCCTCTGAGGCATCTGACACCCACAAAACCAGTGGAAACACCGTGGAAACACAGTGGAAACACCGGAGTGTCGGCCACGTCCAACACATCTGCGTCAGATGCCCCCGCCCCAGAGACAAGCAGACCAACAGAGGCGTCACAAGGCGCAATCCCTATCGAAACGGATCCTGTCGTTGTGGCTCTAGAGGACGCCTCCAGCCTGGATCCGGACTTGTTGGAAGTACTGAGCGCCGACTCATCTAAACCTCAGGAGCTGGAAATATCTCTCCAAGGTGAGCTGGTAATTCGCTGGGTAATTTGGTTGACAAAGCCACCAGAGAAAGAGGCTCTGGATAAGTTAATGGAGAATTATTACGTTACACGTTCTCAAGGTGCCAATTGGGAGCTCCATAGCTAAATACTGAGATTTTAGGTATCTCAACGGGTACTCTGGTTCAGAAGGATAAAAAATTTTGCGCCTCACAGAATCTTGCAGGTTCTGTTCTCGTTGCACTGGGAGCAACTGTCTCTTTTGGAAGATGATGAGATAGACAAACTAGATTTCCTGCAGAAACTTTGTGATGCAGGAAAATTGATGACCCAGGTGTCTCGAGGTTTTTCGTCGAGTAGAAGAGCGTTCATATCGCCTAGTCTCAATTAACAGATTCGTGATGCCTTCAAGGCTACCTCGCCAGACCAGCAGCTGTATGTCATCCAACCTTCCGGACAAGGTGAAGGAAATCAAGACTTTGTCTAAGCTCAGCCAACACCTCAGAGTTGCTCTTGCTCTATTGAAAAAGCGGAACAATTTAAACCCGAAAGGCCCGCTTATCACGTTCAGGAGGCCACAAGTGGGCACAAAACCTCGAGGGAAGCCGTGAGTAAGCAATAGCGGCTCCAGCAGCTGCTCCAATCGCATATCTCCTCATCCCAACAGTCAAATGCCAGCCTCGTTAGTCCCACACAAGACCCACGAAGCCAAGAAGTGGTAAGCGTCCTGGCTGGTAATATCAGACACATGCCTAAGTGGAGAAGTATCTGCACATATACCTTCGTTCTGGAGTGTGTGCAGGGTTATAGAATCCCCGTCAATTCTCACCCTTTTCAATCCAGAGTTGCTGCAGAGCCGATTTTCTCTGCATTAGAGGAGAAAGTCATTAGTGCTGAGTTGGTTGGGCTATTAGGTCAAGGTGCGATTGAGCATTGTATCCCCTGTGAGGGTCAGTTTATTTCTTCCTATTTTTTAATACACAAGTCGAATGGGACGAAGTGATTCTTTTTCAATCTAAAAAAACTTAATATGTTCTTAGTACCCCCTCACTTTAAATTGAAAGACATGAGGACGGTGATAAAGTTGCAAAAGTTGACATGTAAGATGCTTACTTCTCGATTCAGGTGTATGCGAAAGATAGGAAATTTCTTCGTTTCCATTTCAGAGGTGGACTTTTCCAGTTTACCTGCTTACCTTTTAGTGTGGCTAGTGGCCCGCATGCTTTCACGAAAATAATGAAACCAGTGATGGGTTATTTTTTAGCTAAAGGCTTAGTATCATCTATCTATTTAGATGACATTCTTTGCATAGCTTCTTCTGCTGAGGAATGTAATTCAAATGCCCGACAGATCGTCGAACTGTTAGCCAGTCTACGTTCCGTCGTCAACATAGAGAAGACCTACCAATCGAAGTGAATATCTTGGGTATGTGGTTGACTCCAAGGAACTATGTCTGGAAATTCCTCAGAAGAAACGGGTGACAATTAGAGAGTTGCTGGATCGTCTCCAACCTGGTACAGAATGTTCAAGCAGGCGTTTCGCTCGTTTGATACGTTCCTTCATTTATATCTGTCCAGCTGCTGCTTATGAGGTGTCCCTTTACACCCAATCACTGGAGAGGGCCAAATAATCATGCTTGAGTGTAAATGAAGGGGATTTCGACCGATTGATGGTGATCCCTCATTTTCTCCAGTCAGACCTGGACTGTCCTATCAGCTTGAAGAGGCCAAAGATCAATATTTGCAACGATGCGTCCCTCACAGGCTGAGGAGCACAGGTAACACAGCCAGAGGATTCTGGTCAGTAGAGGAGAGACGTTTTAGCATCAACTATCTACAGCTTTTAGCAGTCCGCCTGGCACTTTGTTGCTTCGCTCGAAATCTGTCGAATCGTGAGATTCTTCTTGGACAATGGTGGATAATATAATATTGCCTATATTAATGACATGGGCGGTACTAGATTTTCATATCTCCACAACTTGGCTCGAGAGATGTGGCAATGGTGTGAAGCGAGATCAGTCTTGCTATTTGCCTCGTACATTCCCTCAAGAGAGAATCTAGAAGCAGATCATGAGTCCAGAGTCAGTAATATGGACACAGAGTGAGAATTAACGGACTAGGCTTTTAGACGTCTGGTTCAGAGATCCGGGGGACCACAGGTCGACCTTTTTGCATCACGTACCAATGAAGAATGTGTCCATTATTGCTCGTGACATAGGGGTCCCTCCTCTTTCACAATCGACACCTTGACCATCAATTAGGGAAATTTTTTCTTCTATGAAGTCCGGAAAATTCTGATGGATAAAGCAACGGGTATAGTGGTTGTCCCTCTCTGACCAGCACAACGCTGATCTCCTTTATTCCTATCGGCTTTGGAGAGAGAACCCATCAAGTTCAAGGCCTCGAATTAGCTCTTACTTTTTCTTTGCAGATCTATGGTCCATCCCCTAGCTTGCCAACTTGACCTGGTGGCAGAACTATTATCTGGCAAGTCTTTGTCAGAAGGGAGATCGGCACAGCAACAGCGGCCATTCCGATATAGTCAATTACGGAGTCAACCCACAAACAGGATAGCGTTGTACTCCGGAAGTGCTGGGACTTCTGCCAGGAAAAAAACATCGATTGTTTTAATATACCGGCCCCAGTAGTGCTCGAGTTCTTGACTGAAGAGTTTTGACGGGGAGCGACTTATGGCTGTCTCAACTCTCACCGTTCTGCACTCTCCTTAATTGCCCAGAAGGTCATTGCGAAAAAATCAGCAGTCCAACATTTTCTCAAAGATGTGGTCAAGCTCTATGCTGCTAGGCTAAGGTTCACTCACACCTGGGACCCTGCGTGTGTAAAGTCCTACCGTGAATCTCTACCTCCGAATGATGAGCTACGTATTGCACAACTCAGTGAGAAGACCGTTATTCTCTTGGCGTTATGTACAGCTCAGAGATTTCAAACTTTCTCCTTAATCAAGTTAGAAAATATTCAACAAGAAGTCGGAAACTTGGAGATTATGATTCCGGACAGAATCAAAACTTCAAGGATAGGTAAGAATCAGCCCTTCTTAATTCTTCTTTTCTTGACCGAGAGAATCCAAATTTACGTAGCAGACACCGTCCTCTCTTACGTATCCCATACTAACGAGATTAGGGGTGCTAATCCCTCTCTTTTTATGATGCTTAAAAAGCCCTATGAAGCAGCATCATCGCGGACGTTGACTGGTTGGGTCAAGTCATGTCTTGCCAAGTCCGATACGGACATACCCTCCTCAATTTTTCATAAACTTCGCTTAACTTTGAACTAATGAAAAGTTGGTAAGCTTCGCCGCTAGTGGCGCCATGACCGATTTTTTTCTTACTCTTTGGATTTGTTTTGTTTTTTTTTTTAATTTTTTTTATTTGAATGCGTTTAAGGCCTCATTAACCCATTGCCAGTGTTACAGTGCGGATGTGTTCTACATACATTCTACTATACATTTTTTTTTCTTTCTTCGTACTGTTCAGTCAAATACTAATACTGTTAAATTCTTATACTGTGTTTTTTCAAAAACTCATGTATAGTTTTCAACGCTTTGATGTCTAGTCTAGATAGCAGCGATTCAATATTAAACGGCCAAGTGCCTACATTTAATTTGATTAAATTCCTAATGAGAGCTTGCCTATTGTTCGATGTATTGGGACAAGACCATATAACATGATTTAGATCGTTGTAAGTATGCCCGCATTCACAACCTGGGTCATCAATTATATTGACTCTGGCTAATAATGCTGCTAGGTGATAATCATTCGATCTGGCCATGTTGACAAAGACAATGAATTTCCGGGAGAGTCGACGACAATATAAGTACCACGGCTTTGGTTTTTTCGTGGTTTGGTACTTGAAGAAGTCGGTTCTCTTATTGACTGATAATTCTGTTAGTGTTTTTTTTGTTTTCACTTTGCACGTTTTTTTGGTGTATTCCCTTAAGTCAGTGAATGGGACCCTGATGGCTTCGGGGTTTTGCATTGTTGCTGTCTTTGCCGCCAGGTCAGCTCTCTCATTCCCCTCAGTTCCTGAGTGTGCAGGCACCCAGCTCAATTTCAACTCTGTTCCATTATTTTGAGTGACTTTAAGGCATTCATCCAATTTTTCTTTGCACATGAATATATAAGGATTAATCGTTATATCGTGCTTGGAATTGTTGAGCGATGTAAGAGCGCTGAGGGAATCGGAGAAGATATGTACATTTTTGTCGAGGTGATTTTTTGCGGAATCAAGGGCTAGGTAAAGGGCTAGACTTTTGGCAGTATACATTGATGCTGAATGATCTATACTTTTACTTTCGGCAATGTTCAATTGCGGGCTTATCCAAGCAGCACCGACGGCTGGTGCATCTTTTCTTTTGCTCCCATCTGTGTATATATCGATGCGACCTGGAGTATTCAATTCATTAAGTACCCTTGTATCTGTGACTTTATCAAAGGGAATGGCCTGTGTGGTGATTGCATGGTCAAACCGATATATATTGTATTTTTTTTCCATATATAGGTTTGTGGTTTTTCCTAGTGCTTCTTCTAGACATTGTGAAATCAGGTTTTTTTTTTGTTTGGAAATTTGTGTGAAATATCTTTCGAAAATTGTAGCATTAGCCTATTAGTGAGCAAATCAGTATTGGAGAAGTTTTTAAGTATGAAGTTTAGACATAGATATTGAGCTCGATCTTTAAGGAATGTCATTTTTGATTCTGCAATAATAATATTTGTTGGCGTACTAATTCTATATCCGAACGCCGCTCTCAGCGCAGCGAACTGGATTTTTTCAAGCTTTTCTATTTGTCTTTTCCTAGCTGAGATATACAGGAATAGACCATAATCGATAGTGGCCCTGACAAAGTTTTTGTATATGGTTGTTAGGGTGCAGGGATCAGAACCCCACCAGGTGCCTCTGAGAAATTTTACCATGTTTATAGATCTGTTACATTTCTTTTTAACCTGTTCTAAGTGCTCTTTAAACGTGAATCTATAATCGAAGATAAGGCCAAGAAAGCGCGTAGATTCTTGAGTGCGCACATTGGTGTTGCCTATTTTGATCAAAATATCTCCCGGCTTTGCCTTTCTTTTTTTTGGAAAATTGAATGAGTTCAGTCTTATGCGGAGCTAAGTCGAGTTCCAGCGTATGCAACCTATCTTTTATTTCGTTCATCGCTTGCTGTATGCGATGTTTGGATGTTAACGAGGACTTATGACTGGTGATTAGTGCAACATCATCTGCAAACTGTGAGATAAGTATCTCCGGATTCACTCCATCAGTGATGTTTGAAACGTATATTACATATAAGAGAGGACTGAGTACTCCGCCTTGAGGTACCCCTTTATGTATTTTTCTAAAGTCATTTTCGAGAAAATCACTAAGAATGTATCTTTCATACGTAAGCTGTTGAATGAACCTCAAGAGAATGTCGCAGTACCTGATACCACGCAGTTTTTCAAGTAGCAATTGAGAATTTACATTGTCAAATGCACTCGCAATATCCAAAAAGGCCGCTAATGCCTCCTTGCCTTTGCTTAGGGCAGTTTTTATATGTAAATGAAAGTTAATCATGTTATTATAAGTTGATAAACCCTTTCTAAAGCGTGTTTGTGTTTTGGGAATCAAATCATTATACTCTACGTACCATTGTACTCGATTTTTAATTAGGGATTCAAAGAATTTACACATACAGGAAGTAAGTGCAATCGGTCTGTAACTTTGGCCATCTGGTTTGAGAAAGAAGTGTATAAAGTAGTTTTTCCAAGATTCTAGATAATCCGAAGTAGCAAACATGTCAGTAAAAATATCTAGTAGTAGTAGCTAGATCAAAGGTGGGCAACCTCAGCTCTCGGAGCTACTTCGGCTCCCGACCTCAATTAGGCTAAATTGTCTCAAGTCATAAAATTTATGGCTGCGCCCTCCTTGGGGCCCGTGATGCCCTGCGCGTAGGCAAGAGTAGAGGGGATATTCGGCATAAACTTGGTGGTGGGAAAAGTAAAATAAGAAAATTTTCAATTTTTCCCATGGAAACTTCCTTTTAATTACCCAAATTTTTATTCTGATTTTTTTGATTAGTTAATACGTTTATGCACTAATGCATTGCACAAAAAAAATATTCGTAACTTCCATATATTGTTTGAAGAGGAAATATTGTTCAGAAAACTATTAATAATTATTATTATGTTGTTGATCATAATAAATTTCCGAATTTCCCCTCTTTATTTTTCACTCTCAACGCCAAATTAAAATGCCGGAACATTTCCCTAAGAAAAATATTATCAGTGTCTTTCAATCCTTGGAAATATTTAATGCATAATTTTTAATCGATTCCGCTCAATATCGATCGCTTATTAACATTAATAGTATTTCTCAACAAAATAATAATAAAATAGAAAATAAATAATAATGATGTTTCTCAATTTTATTATGGAATCTGCCGGCATTATGAAATTGAATTATCACTTCGTTTTATTGAAAAATCTAATAAATTTGACCAATTTTCAATATGTCCTTGAGAACATACTAGTTCAAGCCATTTACGAAAAAATGTCCTGAAATCTTTCTTTTAAAACTCATTCCGTTGTGTAGAAACGGTTCTTTCAAAAACTTCGCCTTTTAGTATGAAAGAGTTGAAATAATGCAAGTAATTTCACATAGACTCAACTTTTTTGCGGCTTAATATTCAATAGTTTTCAGTACGTTATTAGCAACTTACAATGAAATTATGATATTAATCACCTTCAAGTAAAGTCCTACGAAAATGAAAATTGGTTTTTTATCGGTCAAGAAAATACCTCAGTTTCAAAAAAACCATAAATGGGTCAAAATTTCCTTTTCCTTGCTGAAAATTCACTCCAGGTTTTAGGCTTTGTTGGCGGGGAATTACCCGGACATAACTCACCAGTCCATCCAATTTTTTAATTTTAAGAAAACAGAAAATGTCCAAGCACGATAGAAAATTTCACAACATTTTCCCCTCACATTTCCATAGCGCGCATGTGCCATCTCCCAATATTACCCCCACTCGACAAATGTACGACAACCCTTGTAATAGCGTCAAGTCCCCTATAATTGGGACCTTAATTATTTTATGGCTGCAGCTCCGAGCCTACCTGAGGTTGCCCACCTCTGCTCTAACCACTCAACTAGAATTATCGGTGCGCATGAAGTGACTAGTCTAAGGTTCATTTAATTTATGGTATGGTAATTTAAGTTAATGAGTTTGTTCCGCGCTACCTGGAGGTTGCTCATCTCTGTCCTAAATGAGTAACAATAGGACAAATGTACCTCCCCTATACCTTTACAAGAACTATCAAAGTGCCGTACAATTCATATAGAGATGAGAAGCGATCCGTGTCCACATTGGGCACATAGATTACAATTTTCAGAAAACAAATAAGAATATTGACGAAGTTGTGGACTATCCTATAAGTATCCTAAGGCAATCTGTATGTCGTATTATCAAAATAATATGCTATGAGATTATCGATCGTCACAATCATTAACTAAATTGCTCCCCTACGTATCGGTATTCGCTCCTTAAAGTGATCCCATATTTTGATGCTGTGAATAAAGAAAATTAATACCTCGTAATTTTCGCCTTTCTTCTTATCCAAACAATCGCCACAAATGCTTCTCATATGTTCACTGCAGGCTTTCATCACAATGTCGTCAATCTGCAATCACAATTTGTATATTGAGAAAGCTTTTATGAACACGGAGAGAAAAATTTCCATCAAAATTGAAGAGAGGAGCATGTTGTAATAAAGTGTAATAAGTTCAAACCTACTGCTGCGAAAAAATAGCCAACAGTTACCTACACTGTACGGATAATTGTCGACTTTTTATTGCTTGTTTTGGCATTTTGAACGAGGTTTTAATTTCATTTGCGAATTGCTGATATTTGACATAATTTTCATTGATGTTTATCTGTTCGTGCAACTCTATTAATTTTGAAAAACATTTACCTCAAGCATCGTGACATATTTGGGCTTCTCTTTGAGCAATTCCCAGAGTAGTCCACCATCGCCACCACCCAAGATCACAATTTCCTTCCCCATGTAATTTTCCTTTCCTCGTTGCATGAGCGTTTCAGTGTATATAAGATCGGCCTCGGACATATCTAATTTTATCAGAATGTAAATAGTAGTAAAAAACTGTTAATTATGGATCGGTTAATTCGATACCTACTTTGCAGTTCATCTAACACCAGCAAATTCCCCAGTGATTTTGAATGAACAATTTCCACTTTTTGATATGGTGATCTGGCCTCAAATACTAACTTATCGATGTCATACTCCAGGAGTCTTTCATCTTGAGAATGAAATTTTAAATATTTTATAGATTACAAACAGCATGTTTTAAAATTATGTTAACACACATGATCATTTGCATGAAAAGGGCTACTCCTACAATTGACTTTCCAATTCCATTACTTGTACGTTAAAATATGGAGAATATTAGCAATACACAAGAAAAAAACTATTTTTGCCAAATACTCTTTTACTAGAGAGAAATAACTCTTCTTTCAATACCTCTAGTGTTTATCGAGTTGAGTCATATACAGAAAAGCGACAATAGGAGCCAATTGCTGTATTACTTCAGTAGGTGATTATGCCAGTTATGATCGCGTGTTAATTCCCTAAGTGATTCCTCACATTAAAGAGTTAGTGAAAATGGTGGGCTCGAAAAAATAGAGAATTCAGACACATTAAATAATTAGTACTAACCCCCCGAAAACTAGACAGAAGGCTGAGAGAGGTTAAGCGGAGCGCTTAAGGAGCATGCCCTGGAGTTCATTACTCAAGGCAAACCAAGCAGAAACGAACAGAGAGCGAGTTTCTGTTATGCGGGTACTTATATAACCGAAAGCGGCAGACTGTGGAATGTATGTAGTGTGACGCAGTGCCAAGCGATCCCTACTAAGTTACTGAAGCGGGACCGTACTGGTGATGCGTACGGGGTGTGTAGTTAATGTAGTGACGGCTACAGCGCCTTGAAATTCGCTGCGAGCAGATTCAAAATGCCGATCGGGCTAGACCCTTTTGGATACGCTGAAAATTCACTCTCGTTATACCCAGGTGGGGATTCACCATTGGTCCGAGCTTGGCCCAAGCTCGTTCATGGCCATCTGTTAACAGCGTATCAGGTGAGGAATTCAACGCTTCGACGAGGGGAACAGCCTTCCTTATCCAAGCTTACAAATCCTAGCTCCAATTATGCTGAATCCGACAGATTTAGATCAGGTCAACCATGCTTGGTGAAACTATACGCAGTCAAGCTTTGATAATGTTAGTATTATAAGGCGAGCTTCAAAAGGGAGGTTTCAGATGAACGTGATAGAACAGGTGATACCTAGGTATATGCAAACTTCGGGATTTCACATAATTGCAAGATGTGACACCGAGGCTGGAGCATATATGGCCCTAATTGGAGATTCCTTGCTTCCGCGGGGGCGCTATATCTAAGGTTCACCTGACATGTAACAGCTAGCTTCTATATACAGCAAAGCTATAGCGAGTATGGTTCGAGCGGGAGATTTTTGGCATTATCCGGGATGCTTTGTCAAGCTTGGTAAAATGTGTAATACGTACTTAGATCCAAGCTTAGTAATTCCACATGAATGCCAGGTGCGGCGTCCACCTTACTGCAAGCTTGGGTTATGCTAAGAAGTACTTGTTTCAAAAAGGGGCTTGACCGAGATCATTCCAAGCTTAATATTGTGACGGGAAAATAGATTTGTGCCGTCAATGCTCCTTCCAACTAAGTATTCTATACTTTTCTCTGAAGTTCACCCTGGCCCAATATAGTATCGAGGTGGAGACAAGCTTGATGATATGATATGAAAGAAGGCCGTAGACTCTACTTATGGAGACTCCTATTCAAAATTAGCGTTAGGCCGTTATTTAAAATGAGTAGCCAATACGGATGGAAAATATTTGAAACAATTATGGTTAGCACGCCCACGATCACATAATTAAAGCGTTAAGGCCCGGATGGAGGGAATTTTGACCCGATTGGCGACTTTACGTGGACAAAACCAGAAGCTTGATCTCAAGCGATGCCCTGTCGGTAACTACGGCAATTGCGGGAACCCGGGCAACATCAGAGAGTGGGACTTTGGAGGGCGCCTAAAAATTTTTTCATTCTTTTTTTTTATTCGAAAATTGCATGGGGGTATTCCATATGCCACCTAAGGTGGAATGGGGGATTTATCGCTGGATCACGGGGGGGAGAAGATGTACCCAAACGTGCAATACACTTTTTCCCACTCTTACCAACCCTTTTCAAGATGGTATGATGAGGTAATAAAATAAAAATCTCGGCCCCCATATGCACATAGATATATATAAATTTCTACCCCATTTTCCCACCCTCATCACATAATTTCCAAGCCGACCGACGGGGTAAAAAAAAGCTCAGTTCAGGTGAATATAGATCGATTTAGGAGATGATTCTGAGTCAATCGATACCAATAATTTTCAACCCCATTTTTTCAACCATCGATGCCCCTTTTCCCAGATGGCTGACGGGGTAAAAAAAGGGTCTACAGGTGTATCTAGATTGATTCACGGAATAATTCAACGGAGTTGCAGAGTCCAAACAGTGAATTGGAAAAAAATAAAAATAGAAAGGTGAACTGAGTGCATTGGAAAAAAATGAGGAATTGAGGGTGGGAAGAGTGTGCGAGGGTGCAAAGGAGGTTCATGGTGGGATGAACTCATTCGGAAAAAATGATGGTTGAGGGTGGAATGAGTCATGGGGAAAACGGAGATTGATGGTGGGATGAGTACATGGGGGAAACTAAGGGGTTGAAGGTGGACTGAATTTATCAGGGTGAATTGGGGTTTGAGGATGGGATGAGTCTTCCAGGGTGAAATGGGGGGTGAGGGAAGGATGAGTGGATGGAAAAAATGGGGGCTTGAGGGTAGAATGATTGGTCAGTAGAATGAGGGGTCAGTGCATGGGAAAAATGAGCGTGGAGCGTTGGATGAGTGTGTCAGGGTGAAATGGGGCTTCATAGTGCGATGAGTCATGGAAAAAATCCTCATTTCTGCCCGACACACTCATCCCACCGTCAAGCCCCCATTTTTTTCCATCCACTCATCTCACCATCAACCCTCGTTGTTTCCATAACTGATCCCACCATCCACCCCCATTTCACCCTGGCACACTCACCCCAGCCTCAACTCTGCATTTCCTCCAATGTACTCATCCCACCATCAACCCTCATTTTCCCCATGATGCAGATCGACTCAGAATCACCCCCTCAGTCGATTTACCCACCCCTGTGAAGACATTTTTTTTACCCCCGTATAGACTTCTACCCCGTCGGCTATCTTGGAAATGTCTTAGTGAGGGTGTGAAAACCCCCCATTTTATCCAGAAGCATTCTATCCCTTGACCCTAAAACCCCCCAATTTCCTGCAAATATTCATCCCATTTTCATCCCTTCATTTCAGCCCTAAGCATGCCTACCAACGCCATATTTATATACTTACACCTTTCTCAGTTCCAGTTTCACCCTTACACCCATCCTCTATCCTCACGCCTCTGTTTAACCTCTAATTTAGCAATTCACCCTCCCAACCCCATTTATTCGTATCCCCCCATTGGCATATTATCTCCCCTAAAGCGCCCCTCCTTCATACGCTCCTGATCACTTCTGCCGGAGAAGCTCATTTTTGCCTCTCCGAATTTAGGAGGCCCCACTATCGCCATCTACCTGATTTCAGTATCACTAAAAATTACAGCTGATCAGTTCGTCCTCACGAATACAAAATACGGGTGTCCAGTGCATCTAATCGTTCCAGGGAAAATCGCGAAAAATGCTATAATTATGTTCACGGGGTGGTAATTGGTTTTCGGGAGTGTAACATGGTTGTATAAAATGTGGTGACGGTTTTTTTGTTTGAGTGATTCAGCCGCCATATTTCTCACCACACGAGCATTTGGATAGTTTGCCTTGGTGAAATCTTCGCGAATTCTTGGAACGTAATTACACGTCCATTCCTCAATTTCCGTCCCCTGAGATCTAATTACCGCCCTGCCGAAAATTATTATGTATTTATTGACCCCAAAATCATATTTTTTGAGGGTCTAGGGCAGGTGGCATTTGGATTCCCGTAAAACACGTTTTTTCTGGCGAATTTCCTAGGGAAATGTCGGGCAAAAATCCCTCCACCCGAATTTTTTGCCGAATGGCGATTTTACGTCCTCCCACTTTGCCGTCAAAGCAATAAGCTTGATTTCAAACTGAAGCCTATCGATAATGGCGGAAATCGCTAGAAACCAGGACGACATTGAACAGTGGGGCTTGAGAGGGCCCCCAACAAATTTTTCATCTGTTTTTTATGTTAAATGAAAAATGTATGGTGTAATTCCGTTATTACTGGGGTTAAGAGAGTTTTATCTCTATGGGACAAAAAAAAATCGTTTGCAAATTTATGTTTGAATGGTAGAAAATTGTCTGAAACATCCAAATTGAGCATTCCCTTGGAAACACTTTTTTCCAATTATAGTTGGCATGCTTCATTGTTGTTAACAAATATAAAAATTGTTAAAAAAGAGGGGAAAAAATTGTTTTGTAAATTTAGACTCAATCGACCCAGAATAATGTAAAACTCCGAAATTTATTAGTCCATCCAAAACTTTTTTTAGAATGGCTTCATCTTTCTTAACAAATTCGGAATTTGTTTAACAAATTGTAAAACTTTGTCTTGTAAGAGTATTTTCCTGGGTCAACACCCCAGGATATTCTTCGAACTATTCTGGCTGCCGCCTCTATCGTTCACGATTGGGCGCCAGCTAGGTTTTTCTGGAAAACCTGATGGAAAACCAGCCGCGAAGGAATTTCGTCAACTCCGCGGACTTTCGGTGATGGGTCTCACAATGCCGAGCCAGCATCAGCATGACACGGTAGAGTGGGCGAGGTTCACCAACGTACGAGTAACTTCAATCACTAACTTCTACCGCGCGTACGGCATCGTCAACGATATCTTTCGGGGAATGTATTGTATAATGTAAAATTGTATAATGAATGGAATGTACTGTTCGAGGCACATGCGACGCAGGCATCCGGATACCTTTCTCACCCACCTAACGTCCACCCCAACTCGAGAGCTCGGTAATAGCAATCTCATCGCGAGTCAAAATTAGAGTTACTTCCCATGGAGGCGCGTGCGACCGGACCAACGGGAAACACCGTGAATCCCAGCCCTTAGTCCATCCCAACACCATGGGTTTCGCCCTAGAGATGGATCTCTGTAGCCTCAGACTCTCGTCCGTAGCCTCAAAGTAATCCATTTCACTGATCGGGGACACATAAGTGTCCCCTTCTCTCGCTATTCCAAGATTTCTTGGAACCACGTACCCTTCATAATCCCGGCAGGGATTATTGCCACCAACTGATCCCGAGCTCCTAAAACATCCGCTCGAGACCAGCACTCAACGCGAACTGTCCTGAAATCTCCCAGGGCCTTCTCCCCCTAGTCTGAGCATCTCAGCGACTGTGGGTCATCCGCTACCGCACAGCCACCAATCAACTCGACGGGATCCCGGAGGCGCTAGTCCTTTCACCTAGCCGTTGGTCCCTGGTCTAAGTCGACGGCGCCCTTCGGAACCACCCAGTTGGAACGCCTATACGTCAGCCTGGACTCCCTAACACAGCTGGGTGGATTTCCGAATTGGGAAACAGCTATCGTCAGCGCCATCACAGTGTTCCGGAACATGGTCTCACCCTACCACGTTTCTTCCCACTATGTGATTGGTCAAATTCACCTTCGGAGCAGCCTGATCGGCCGTCGTCCGATGTTCTACTCATCTTTCGCTCGGCTATTTCAGCCGGCGTTAGATGTCGTTCCTTTCACCTAGTGACTTTACTAGTGTTTTCACTAGTAACGAGAAAAATCTCGTTACAGTCTTGTAAATAAATACTCAAATGATAGACATTTGTCTGAAACGTCGAAATTTATTGTACCCTCAGAAATTTCTATTTGACGGTTTTCTTTTTGTTGACAAATTTAAATGTTATTAAACAAATAGGGGAAAAACTTTTTTGGAAATGATGGCTGAACCGATGTAGGATAGTGTAAAACGTCGAGATTGATTGGCTCCTCAGAACATTTTTTATTCAACGTTTGCGTTTTTGTCAAGAAATGCGAAATTCGTTAAACAATTAGAAGAAAAATCGTCGCGCAAATTGATGGTCAAACGATTGAGATTCGCCTGAAACGTCCAGATTTGTTGATGCCTTATGGAATATTTTTTTTTAAACAGCGTCATTATAACAAATTAAAAAATTGGTAAAAAATTAGGGGAAAAATTGTATCACATTAAATTTTAATTTAAATTAGGCCCAACTGACTGAGAATAGTGTCGAACGTCGAGATTCGTTGGTCCCTTGGAGCTATAAAATTCAACCCTATCATTCCAACGTCAATACCCGATTTCCAAGAAAGTCGGCAGGGGCAAAAGAAAAGTCTCTACACGTATATATAATAATTATGTAATTATGTAATTATGTAGAATTTTATAGATGCAGATCGATTCACAATCACCCCTGAGTCGATCTGTACATGTCAAATTAAACCCCATTTTTGGAACCATCACTATCCCATCCCCAACCTGGTCGGAGGAAGGTAACAAAAATGTCTCTACAGACATTAATCGATTCAAACGATGATTAGACGGAGTGGCGAGACCAAATGAGTGCATTAGAAAAAAATGAGGATAGGAGGTTTAACTGAGTGCAGCAGAAAAAAATGAGGGATTGCAGATAGAATGAACGAGCCAGGTTGAAATGGGGGTTGACGGCTGGATGAGTGTGTTAGGATGAAATGGGCGTGATGGTGGAATTAATGCATGCAAGAAACTGAGCGGTTGAGGGTGGACTGAGTGTGTCAGGGCAAAATGGTGGTTGATGATGGGCTCACTGCATGGGGGAAAATTAGGGCTTGAAGGTCGGATGAGTGTGTCAGCGTCTAGTGTGGGGTGATGGTGGAATGAGGGCATGAGGGAAAAAAATGAGTTGAGGGTTGCTAAGTGTGTCAATGTCAAATGGGGATTGGTGGTGGCGAGAGCGCATGGGAGAAACTGAGGGTTTGAAGATGAGATTAATTCATTGAAAAAAAATGGGATTTTGAGGGTGGGATGAGCAGAGTGAAATGTCAGGGTGAAGCTGTGGTTGATGATGGGATGAGTGCATGGGAAAAATGACGTTTGAGGGTCGGATGAGTGGGTCGGGTGGAAATGGGGCTAGGCAGAGGAATGAGTCCATGGGTAAAAATGAAGAATTGAAGGTGAGGTGAGTGTGTCAGGGTGTAGTGGGGGTCGATGGTGGGATGAGTGAGTGGGAAAGAATGAGGGATCGCGGGTAGGATGAGTGTGTTAGGATAAACTGAGGTTTGTTGATGACATATGTGCATACAGCGTGGGATAAGAGCATACGAGAAATGAGCTGTTTAAGATAGGATGAGTATATGGAAAAAAAAGGGGTTAGGGGAGGGATGAGTGCATGATGAAGGGTCGTGGCTTACATCAGTGTGTCAGGGTCGAAGAGAAATTGATAGTGGGGTAAGTCCATGAAAAAAAAATGACGGGTTGAGGCTGCCATGAGCGTGTCAGGGTCAAATGGGGGTGCAGGCTGGAATGAATGTCAGGCTCAAATGGGAGTTTGAGCCTGGGATGAGTGTATTAGGGGGAGATTGAGGTCGAGGTTGGAATGCGTGTATTAGAGTGAAATGAGGGTTGAGGCTGGGACGAATGTGACGGGGTGTAATGAGGGTTAAGGCTGGGATGAATGGCAGGGTCTAATGAGGGTCAAGCTAGGATGAGTCTATTAGGGCGACATGGGGCGTTGATGGTGGGATAAGTACAGGGGAAAAAATGAGGATTTGAGGTTGAGCTGAGTGTGTTAGGGTGCAGTGGGGGTTGATTATGGGATAAAAGCATGACAAAAAATAACGATTTGCGGCATGGATAAGTGTGTCATCCAAATCAAATCGTTATATTCTTCATGCACTTGTCCCATCGTCAACCCCCATTTGACCCTGGCACACTCATCACACAATGAGCCTACACCTTCACAACCCCATTTCCCAAGTGGCCGACAGGCTCATAAAAAATGTCACCATACCTGATTTGCACCTGGACAATTATTCTGGCGAAAACTCTTACCGTAATTATGGAAATAGCAGCAAACCAGAGTGATATATCAAAATGGGATTGCGAACGGGCCTCGCTTTTTTTGCCTTTCATTTTGTGCTGATATTTTCGAGTCATTTCACAAAACAAACCTATATGTAAATGGGGATCTGTAAATCCGCAGATGTGGATCATATCTATATGTTCAAAACTGACGGAAGGAGAGTTTTTATCATCGAAGGATTTTTCTCGATAGGGAAAGTGCGTTTTCCATCATATTTGCACGGGAAGTTAGATTTTCCTTTTCAAATCAGCCTCAATCCATTATATTTTCCCATGCACTCGATGCTCATTTCACCCTGAAACACTCATGGAAATCTAAACCCTTCATTGTCCCATAAACTCTTCCCACCATCAGTCGCTATTTCACCCTGATACACTTATCCCACCATTAACCCACATTTCACCCTGTCACATTCTTTCCAGCCTCAGCTCATCATTTTTCCCATGCACTTATCTCACCATGAACCCCCACTTGACCGCAACACACTAATCCCACTCTCAAGCCCCCATTTGTACCATGTACCTCCTCAACATCAACATCAACCTTTATTTTTTCGCAATAAATTCATCCTAATGTCAATACTTCATCAATACTCCACATGCACTAATCCCACAATCCCACAACCCCCCCCCCCCCCCCCCCCCCCCCCACATCGCCATGACCTGCTCCCAGCATCAACGCTCCATCTCACCCTGACTCGCAGATTCAACGCTTGGTTTTTTTTCTTTTTTTGTCGGTGGCCTGGCGTAGTGGTTAAGGCCATTGCCTCACAACGAATATGTTCCACGTTCGATTCATGGCCGGATAGACTGGTGAGATCTAACCCGGATCGAAAAAGTGTTAATTGCCACATAGTCTCCTCTGACTGAAAGCGATGTAAAATCAGCATTAAAAAAAACCTTCATGCTTTGCCCTGCAATTCATGCATCATCAGCCCCCATTTTACCCTAATACACTCATCCCAGCCTTAACTCCCATTTGAGCCTGATACACTCATCCCACCCCATCAACCCCTCGTTTCATCTCGACATGCTCATCCCAGCATCAACCCTTCATTTTTTGCCCTGCACTCAATCCTCCATCAGCCGCCATTTCACCCTGACACAGTCATCCCTGCCTCAACCACTAATTTTTTCCAATGCACTCATCCCACCATCAAGCCCAATTTCTCTCCACCACCTAGGAAATGGGATAATGAGGGTGAATACATTCGACCGATATTTATTAAATGGGTAATGAGTGTTAAAAAATCGGGTCGAAATTCATAGGAACAGATCGACTCGGAATCACCTCCTAAGGCGATTTATCCACATCTGTAGGGGTATTTATGTACTCCTTTTGCCATCTTAGAAGAGGGCTAGTGAAGGTGGAAAAAGTGTCGAATTTGATAGGCACAAATTAATGGAGAATCATCCCCTGAATCGATTTACCTACACCTGTAGAAACCTTTTTAACCCCGCCGGTAATCTTGGAAATGAGTTCCTGAGGGTGAAAAAA
>NW_011887897.1:76964-109126 GCF_000806365.1 Fopius arisanus | reverse complement strand
CCCCCCCCCCCCCCCAATCGATTTACATATATTAGTAGAGACATTTTTAAACCCCTTTGGTCAGGTTGGAAATGGGCTCGTGAGGATGGAAAACCAGAGTCGAAATTTATAGGTGCAGATCGACTCAGAATCTCGCCCTGAGTCGATTTACCCACATCTATAGAGGTATTTTTTTTAACCCTTTGGCCATCTTGGATATAGCTTAGCGGGGGTGAAAAAATACGGTCGAAATGGATAGACACAAGTCGATTGAGGATCATCTCCCAAATTGATTTAGATATACTTGTACAGACATTTTTTCACCCCTTCGGGCATCCTAGAAATGTGCTAGTGAGGGTGGAAAAACCCCCCATTTTACCAGGAATTATTCTATTATTCATCTCTTCTCACCCCACTTTTTACCTTTCATTTCCCCTCTCCCTTCCTCCTAAAACCCCCCCATTTCCGTCAAAGCATCCATCCCATTTTTATCTCTTCACCCTCAACCATGCCTACAAAAGCCATGTTTATACTCATACCCTTTTCTCAATCCCAGTTTTACCCTTACACCCATGCTTTACCCTCCCACATCTATCTAACTCCTAAATTAGCAATTTTCCTGCCCAACTCCATTTATTAGTATCTTAAAATTATCCCCTCAAAAGTGCCTCTCCTTTGTACGGTCCTGATCATTTCTGCCGTGAACCTCATTTTTGCCTCTCCGAGATTGAGAGGCCCCACTATCGCCATCCACCTAATTTTAGTGTCATTAAAAATGACACTTCGTCCTCGCGGACATAAATTACGGACGTTCAGTGCATCGAATCCTTCCGGGGAAAATCACCAAAGATATAATAATTATGTTCACGGGTTGGTAATTGGTTGTCGCGAGTGAAAAAGGGATGTGTAAAATGTGGGGAGTGTTTTTTTCTCGGAGTGATTGAGCCGTCATATTTTTCCCCAAACGATCATTGGGAAATTCGCCTTGATGAAATCTAGGGGGTTTCTTGGAACGTAATTCCACGTTCATTCCTCAATTCCCCACCCTTGAGACCTAAGTACCGGCCCAGCAAAAATAATTATCTATTTATTGACCCTAAGATTATATTTTTTGAGGATCTACCGGGGCTAGCATTTATGTCCCCCTAAAACACGTTTTTTTCTGGGGAATTCTCTAGGGACTTGTTGGGTGAAAATCCCTCCACCCGGGCCTTAATATATATTCGGTGTCCCATTTAAAATTTTCGAGCCAACTAACTTTTGAGCAAGAGCACCGATTTGAAATAATTTTCAGATGCAAGATGTAGGGTTCAAAGGGGGACACTTGGTGCACCATGCGCTTGTTCATATGAAGTTGAATTCTCCAAAGATCAAGGCGAACTTCCTTTTTTTAGATGGCACTTGATTTGTGCATCTCTATGAAAGCTGTTCAGACAGTCAAGGCAAATGCAACCTTGTCACGGTTGACTAGTTTCCCATCCTTATTTCAGAGAAAAAAAATGAATCAACATTGAAACTCGAAACCTTACTCGAGCGATAATTTTTTTTCTCAGTCCCAGTTGCACTTGTATCCCTATCTTCACTTCACACTCACACTCATCTTCACATTCGAACTTTTATTACACATTCTATAGAAACTCTAACTTCAACTTAAAATCCCATACAGCTTCTCTTTCAGCTGCCACTCCAAAACTTCCTTTACGCCGATTCCATTTCCTACGGCATCTCACCCTAGCATTCTCATTTCAATATTAACAGCTTTCTGCACCCGATTTCTCCTCCAACCCTCGCTTTAATTTTAACCCTTACTCTCATTTCGATTTCCGCAAACGTTTACTGTAATTTCAAATTCCACACGATTGCCACTGTCATGTCGGCTCCCAGTCCTTCTTTCACTATCACCTCTATTTTTCTATTGCATTTTCCATTCAAACGTTCACCCAATCATCACCCTATATGTTCTATTCTACCCCAGCTCCTATTACCGTCAACTCCCACTTTAACTCTGACTCTCATTAGAACTCCAACTGTCGCCTGAACTGTCATTCCTACCCATACCACAATTGTCACCTCAATGCAGCCCTCACTTCTACTTTTACTCCAACTTTCAATTGCGTTCGCGCGATGTACGTTTTTCTAATTGAAGAATTAGAAATATCTTCATAACTCCGCTTACTACTTTCTCCCACCGCACCATATAAATTTTGACTGCCGGTGCCCTAAACCTAACCCGGATCATTGGCATAGTAGTCTAGCCCTCTAATCCAGGCATGCACAAAGTGCGCTCAATGGGCTCACCTAGCTCACAACTCCAATTAGGCCAATGACTATAAAAGAATGGATCCTATTGTATTGTGCAGGTAGTCGGAGGGGAGAGACCATGATGCTTGGGTCAGAGTCAGGACAACGCGCAAAAAATTGAATTTTTGACCGAAAAATATGAATAGGTTTCTTGCTGCATTTTGCATTGTTAAAAAATATCAATTCATCATTTTTTTCTATATCAACTTCCGCATAAAATTCCGTTGAATAAATCACTCGGAATTGAATATTTCAGCCGCAAATGAACTAAGGATGTTCTGCTGGTATTTTGTTATTTTTCCTGTTTTTCTGATATTTATTGAACACTATCGATCGGATTGGGATTTAAAAATGTAGCGTTTGTCCGGTTCATCATGATTGATCCTTTCAGAAAGTTTCATCCAGATATATCAATTATTTTAACTTTGGTATTTGAAGATGGTATGTGAAAAATTGTTTCATGTATCATGTCATGTCTTGTTGACTTTTTCATTATATCGATCCTACTGTTGAACATTCGAAAATTCATCCATTTTCAGTTAACCACGAAAATGAATAATTATTGCACAAAAAAATTAAAATAATTAGCTGCAGGGAGTGACCCAGCAAAGGTAATTGAAAAATGTTCACAGATTAGAAAATGTATGATCTGGCCAATAGTGGGCAAAACTTATAATATAAACCTTAAATTCATAATTTATTGACTGAATTTTAAAGAACTGACATTTCATATTTTTTCCAACTTTTAGTAAAATAATTGTTTACTTTTAAGATAAACAAAATATAATCAATTTCTGGCACCATGATGTACGAACAATTACCCCCGATAAGGATTTTTCATGTCGAATAGGCGAAAATTTATTCCTATTTTTAGGCAGTAAGATTTTTTAAATTTGAAAAGAAAGCGCGCGACGCTCTCTCTATCTAACTGCGCCCCACTTCGTGCACCCTGCTACTCCCACCCTGACTACTCTGGACCTCAAGAACTGATCTCTATATACCTGGCCTATCATGTATTCACCTACTGGGGCGATTTGAAAGTCAATCAGCACCTTCGAATAGTAGTCGAGGAACTACAATTCTATCAAGTGCACATGATCAGCACAGTTATGAGTGGAAAAAGAGAAGCATGTTTATCTAGAGTAGTTGGAAAGTTTCTGCGTGAATTTAACATAGCGGGAAATGGTCGTTAGAACTTGTAATGTATTTCTTGATATGGGATCTGCGTAGGAAAAGCTGAAAAGAAATGAATATTCCTGGCTTTTTAGTATATTCGCAAGTGGAAAATAAATTTACCTATTCACTTCAATTTGAGGTTACTACAATGATAATTCTTGACTGGACAAGGAGAGAATATAATACTTTGGAAAAAATTAAAAGTAATTATTTTCTTCTACTTTTCGTCAAATCTTTCGTAAGCAATATAGCGGAATAACCAATTATGAAAAGATTACATCGAATTTTCTCATTTAAATGTGAACATTTATGCCGTCCATTTAACTAGATGTTGAAAAATCAATAGCTTCGGACATAAAAGGACACAGTCGGCAATCATCAATCCAATTTTTGATGAAAAAAAAGTCATCAATAGCACATCAGTAATTCAAACTCGAGAATTATTCTATTGAAGTAAAAAATACAGGGATTTTTCTCAAGGAAGAAAATAAATATTTCTGTTACCCGGACACTTTTCAAAAAATGAGGATCCGTCACGTGGTCTAAATGGTTATGGCGTCATTTGTCCATCGTCATGTGCCGTCCGCATCACCCACCGTTCGGTAACGCGTATGCACAGTCAAGGGTACTGTAGTACTCGAGCGACTATTTGGAGGCGCTGCTTGTCCTACGGTACTGCCTCAGTGTCGGCAAAGAGTGGGTATTAGAATAGTCTATCCTGTTATATAGAGATCAGTGGCCTCACTCAATTGAGATATTGTATTCCGAACAATGGGTCTAATAGCATTTTATGGCCTGGGCTTCTGAGGTTCCGACTTTGCTCGTGTCTGGTGTGTGCACTCAATTAGAAATCCCCAATTATAGTAATTATTATAAAACTGTATTTCTGTTTATACATTCTATTTAATCAAATACCAAGACTCAACTCCCACTAATATTATAGAAATTGTGAGCAGTGCAGACGAATAGTCTCAACATAAATGTTCATATTTTAACGGAAAATTTGATAAGAAATTTCAAGCACTAATGAAATGTGTAACGAGATTTTTTTCGTGACGGGTTGAAAGACCCCCTTAAATCGGAAAGAACTCTGTTGTATGAATATTGGAGGAAAAAGAATCATCTCATGGTGGGAAGTGAGAGTTTCCTCCGATGAGGGGCAAAAAGCATAGCCTAGTGGGTGGAAACCGCGCCCCCTGTCGCGTAGGCTCCCGTTTATTTGGAGCTTGCCCAGCATGTGACAAGGAGTAGTGGTGTTCACGTACAGGCCATCCAACTGTGCAGCTTCAAAGCATCTACCGTCTTGGCCTAGGGAGCAACGCTCAGGTGAGAGCACGGCTAACAGAATAATGGTACTATCGTCCAGATATCCAAACTAAGAGGAAAACGCCTGTTCAGATTTCGGACAGTCGAGCACGAGCTCTCGATTGGAGTGGCCGCCATGCCGCTTTATTGTGGAAGTCGCATGGCTAAAACAAGCTTAACATAGAAGGAATAGCTCCATACTGGGAGATGCTCCTGCAAACGTATCACTCCGAAGACATATCTAATCCCCATGTTAATAAGGTGTTGAATCTTGGAAGACAGCTTCTCATACAAGGCAATAGTAATGCACGAGCAAGAATACGGGAACCTCGATGCAGGATTACGCAACTGTAGGGCGGTACTTGCACGGAAGAACCGTAGGCGATACAGGATTGCTGCCACACATGCTCCCTCCAAAATAGCTTACTGTCGGGCACTACACCCAGACAACAAACACCAGAATCAGACTTGTTATTGGCACCAACATCGTCAATAATCAGGGCAGGCAAAAACCAACGTCATGAACAAAGAAACTAGATGGATAAATGCATTCGGATTCAGATCCGGAAGAAACAATAGAGAGAATAATACATCGAACTATGGTCTTGAGGTAAACTCTTGTGCCCCTGAAATTCCTGTCCCTGGTATTTTACATATTTTATGTTACTGTAGTTATTGCTTGCTTTATTCCCAAAAAATGAATAGAATAAAAATATATTACAAAATGTTTTCATCTGAAAATGAAACAAATGCTAATGCTTTTTTTATCGAAAAAAAAAACAAAAATATTTAAATGAATTTAAATTGCGATATAATTTCGGGAGGTTCACGGAACCATCCTTCCATTAGTCGGCCCTCTGGCACCAAAACACCCCAAATAAAATCAAAAATAATATCCTCAAGTCAGGCGACAGGTCATTTAACGGAATGACCACCATCAGGATCCTTCTTCATTTCCAGGTTCAATTATCCTGCTGCTCGACATGTAGAGATTTAAAATCGAATAGAAGACGAAAGGGGATGCAGCTGGGATAAACAAAATAATGAAATGAAGAAAATTTAAAATTGTCAGGGAGAACAATATTTGATTAGTTTGTGACGATCTCGGTCGTTAACCGAGTTCAATATGTTCGTAATTTCTTTTTTGTGATTAAGCCCTTTTACAAGACAAGCAGAATTTTCAATAAGGCTTCTGGGAGACTCCTCTCGATCTCGAGTATCAGGAAGGAAAATTTATTTATCCCTTCGGCACTAACAAATCCATTGTCATTGTCCCTAAATACCGTTCGTCGGGGTAAAATCCCCGACATCGGGACGCGTTGAGAGTACGGAGGGTCGTCACGACTTCCGCGAAAACTGGAAGAGCCTAAATGATCCCGATGACGACAATCAGAGGGAGGATCGAGCGACAGCGTCCATCTAAAGGCCCAGATTAAATCAATGGACGTAAAAGGTGTCCCCGACTAAGGATCTAACGTCTGCAGCTACTAAAAATACGAGGCACAGGTCGTCCTGGCCGGAGAAGCGACCTGGAGAGAGGCACTCTCCGAAAATGTCCGAAAATGTTGTTCAACCAGGAGCTTTCTCCGAGAACACCGAAATTTCCACAAATTTTCCACCCAGCTGACTTGTCGTCATGATCCAGTGCGAGAGACCCATCTCCGCGAATTTTTATCTCGACATATTTAAATTGATTTATGTTTCAACCACCGTAAAATTATGTAAAGTTTAGATCAAATTATTTTGAAATTTATTTAGAATTTACTGACAAAAACACTGTAAAATTTGTAGAAATTATTTCGAGTTCGTTTTCAATTTATATTCGGAATTTTCGAGAAATTTAGAGACGCTTAATTTATGTTGCGAATTCCGAGTATTATTTTGATTTCAAGGAAAATATGTAAAAAAAGGGGAAATTCTGAGAAATTTCCCCCCTTGTTTTCAGGCTCAAGCATTGTGAAGCGTACCGGCCCAAGCTTGAGCAGAGTTGCCTCCCGGCCAGCGTAGAGTCAAGTTGAGTTTTTGAGGAGAGAACACGGTTCTCATGATTTGAGTTCATTTCGAGTATTTTTGGCGTCCTGGTTCCTGTCCTACCGAGAAGAAGATGCAGTGGAGCGACTGAACAGGTGGGCAGAGCCGAATTAATTGAGCTTGAGGAATTATAGAGTTTTTTTTTTAGAAGCCCATCGTTGGCTATGTAATGGCGTCCCGTAAGGCGTTCTTTTGAGTTAAGGCAATCCGACCGTTCCTTCTGAGATTCAAATTCGAGTTTAGATTTAAGCTTCCTATTAGGATTACTTTTATTACGTTGTTCGGGATATTGTTATTGAGTTCGAATATCCAATAATTTTGTTGTATTGCTTATCGGAAAAATCATTCGAGTTGCGTTTCTTCGCCGTATAAGTTTCTTTTGTCGTGACGGGAACACCAAAACCCGAGATCAAGATTTTGTATCACTTTCTGTTCAATTTGCTTTTTGTGTGAATTATAATACTTTTCTTTTTGAATTGGAAAACCCGTGTCTTCTTTCGGTGAGCTAGAGGAGAATTCCAGAGAGGGGGTATCGTCCCCCTTTCCCTTGTAACATTTTGAGTTTTTGAGTTTACTGATTTTTGTATGGAGTTGAGAGGAGTCAGTGCGTCTCGGAAAATATTTACATTGACTGGCACCCCGGCAAAATTTTAGGAGTTGCGAATGCACTTCAAATTGGAGAAATAAATGAAAGTTTATTGCTCTGAGGTATCAGCGTACGTTACAAGTTATTGGGTTTCGATACAATAGGAAAAAAATAATAAAATCCCCTCAAATCGAATAAACGTTATTTATAAAGTAATGTAATTTTATACAAGTCAATGTCGTCTAATTAAAATGATCAATTACTTTCCCAAGTCCAATGAACAACAAAGAATAAATAAATAAATAAATAAATAATAATAGATGGCCAAAGAAGTCAGAATTAATAAAATATCAAAGAAGTGAGTCACGAGACTCGAGTTGTTATAATCAAACGGAAATAATAAATTATTCAGAACAACTCAGTTACTAAACTCAATTGTTATTAGTCGGAAAGCAGTCAAAAGTTTTGATCAGAAATACTTCATATGAAAGTGTCAAAGTGATTCAATGACTCAAAGTAACATGAAAAATCGATATGTGATCCCAACAAAAGAAAGACACAATAAATATTGTAATCCGAAACAAACACTTTCGAGGTCACGAGACCTTCCAATGAAATGAAATGAAATAAAAGAAAATTCAATGGCGGGATATTTTTAAAAATTCACGACAACTACTTTAGAACATTTCAAAGTTGCAAAACTAATAATTCAAACACAAAAAAATAAAGATTCGTTGAAATAAATTATAATAAAATAAAAGTATTAATTTGAAGAAATAGAAAGAGAAAAGCACGGACAGAAATGGTCAGAGATTTTCTGATGGGATAAAATATTAATTGTCCATCAGGACTCAGCTGTACGTGACACCAATTTAAAAAAAAATAAAGAAAAATCTTTGCCCACAAAAAGATTTCAAAGTAATAAAAGGCCACCACGCTCACTCAAATCTCCAAAAGTCTAGTCGAAATGACAGTGAGCGTCTTTTGAGCCAAGTTTTTGGAACAGGTCTGGTCTCAAAATCCATCACACGGAAAGTGATTTTGACGCGGTGATATCCTATAATTCTGGGGGTCACGATGTCATCATCCACCAATCTCAATTTATCAGATATGCGGGGCAGCTCCAACGCATGCGCTCTCAATTTCCGTGATGTTTAAATGTAATGAGCTGTCCTTAATTAATGAGAACAAATTCTCAGTGCTTCCCTAATATCTCCAAATTCATTCCTGTGTTGAATGCTTTCCTCAGAGAGATAATTCTCTCACGTAATTAATATTTTGCGAATTATCTGCTGATCTCCAATCAGCCACGTGTGTCCATCACTGCATCACTTTCAGTGTTATCGATAACTGCATTGTCGCTCCATT
This sequence comes from Fopius arisanus, assembly GCF_000806365.1. NCBI lineage: Eukaryota > Metazoa > Arthropoda > Insecta > Hymenoptera > Braconidae > Fopius > Fopius arisanus. Next base: position 100,380 of record NW_011887897.1, on the reverse strand, counting down.
ATTGGCCACATGCAAAAACCAGTCAAATGGCAAAATGTAAAGAAGCCTGATGACATCTTCCGGATTCCTCAGAATTCTCGATGATCTTCTCAGCAGGAGCGTAGTGGGGCGTGAATTCAAGTCAAAAATTAAAACGCAATCAAAATGAAACATAATTTTCTTCTCTCTTAGGACTCTCGTCATCGAAGATGACTTCCCGTCTGGTGGAAGTCAAAAGAATAACGCGAAACGGTGAAGGAACAGTAACTGGTCAAAATATCACGCTACCAAATATATATAATGTATAAGACTTATACAGGGCTTTCCAGAACAACACGCTGATCCGGAACTAGCATGTACACGGAATGATTCTGAGCCGAAAGGACTTTTTCCACTTTTCAGCCAGAAGCACCCTTCCGAAGATAACAGGATGCATGCGACAGCCGATCCCGAGAAAGAGAGATATTTCCCTTTCGCTTTTTGAAATCGAACGGGAAATCACGAGCGTGGTAACGATATTTCTCGTTACTAAATAAAAAAAACTGAAAGACAGTCAAAATGAGTAGACAGAGACATCTGACGCCGGCTGAAAGAGTCGAGCGAAAGAGGAATAAGGCATCGGGTGACGGCAAATCAGGCCGCTGCGAGGATGAGTGAGACCAATCACATAGTGGGAAGAAACGTGGTAAGGTGAGACCATGTTTCGGAACATGATGATGATGCTGACGATGCCGGTCGCCTATTTTGGAAACCCACCCAGCTGTGTTAGAGAGGGGGTGATTCCAAAGAATCAATTTAGACCAGGGACCAACGGCTAGGTGACAGGACTAGTGTCTCCGTGATCCCGTCGAGCTGATTGGTGGTTGTGGGGTAACGGATGACCCATAGACAGCGAGAGGTTCAGACTAGGAGGAGAAGGCCCTGAGAGATCTCGAGGCAATCGGAGTTGAGTGCTGGTGGCGAGCGGTGCTCATCACTAGTTGGTGGCAAGAATCGCCGATGGGATTATGATAGGTACGTGTTCCCAATCGTAGAATGGGATAGCGACAGATGGGGACGTTTAAGCATCCCCGACTGGTGAAATGGAATTACTTTGTGACAGCGGAACGAACGCTTTCGGCAACAGACACCCATCTCCAGGGTGAAACTCATTGGGGTCGATTAAGGGTTGGGAGTCGAGTCGATTCCCGTAGGCCCGATCGCACTTGTCTCCATGGGAAGTAACTCGGGTTTTCGCTTGCGATGAGATTGCTATTACTAAGCATCCTCGAGTTGGGGTGGACATTAAATTGGATTATTAGGTAGGTGAGAAAGGTCTCCGAATACCAATCTCGCATGTGCCTCGAGATGCTTAGTGCCCTACGGGGTAAAAAGGATCCGCAGGTAATCTGTGTCTCGTTCGGGGTCGAGCCACCCTGGAGGAGTGTGGAAACGTGTGAGTGATGGCTACATCCCTTCGCGAAAGACCTGGGGAACACGTTTCTCCAATAATTCTCGCGTAACGACGCCGCACCTGCGTCTGAAGTCGGTAACCAGAGTTACTTGGATGTTGGTGAAACTCACGTTCACCTTCGTTCACGGCTGGTTTCGTCAGGTCTCCCAAGAAAACCTGGCTGGCGCCCAATCGTGACTGATAGAGACAACAACCAGAATAGTTTGAGGATTATCCCGGGCTGTTGACGAAGGAAATATCATCTTACAGCGTTAAAAATGTATTTGCAATTATTTGTTAAGCTATGTAGTTCATCAGATTTTTCTATTCATTATTTATTGTATTGTATATATTAATCCACTGCAAGAGTGATGAATGATGAATATTTTAATAAACAAGTGCATAAAAGTGTTTAATGATTTTTAGCTTTTAGTTACTAAGATATTGAGCTTACATCATGTTTGCATACGATTATTATTGTTGCAAATTCGATTTTCGACAAAAGATAATCGAGTAAAAAATCTTGTAAACCCAACTGTTTACACGCTTACATTGAAAATCAGCGTTGTGACTCTGTCCATTTCTGAGGCAGTTGTGTAATCGTTTATTCTCCCAGAAACCGAGAGAACTAGGAAATGTCAAAAAAAACTTTTTTGTTGAGGAACTGACGAATTTGGGTGGTATCGGAAGATCTGAGGGGTAATTTGCCTCTGTGACGTATTGATAACGCGTGGAACTTATCGTCAAACGTTAGTTTAATTTAGTTATTGCACTGGTTTAATTACAATATTTAGAGGTGTGTTGATGTACTGAATAATTTATAAAAGAAGTGATTGACAGCTGGTTAACTGAATTTAAAGAAGAACTAGCTAATTGTCTCGATAGAGTTTTAGAGAGATTCTTGGCGTCACCACATTGGTGATTGTCCACAATCTAAAATTGTGACAAAACTGGTTTCCTTTGATCGCTGTCCGAAAGACTACTGACTATACCGGTGATGATACTGACACAATTTCGTAAATTTTTGTACGCTGATCCTTGACCTGATGGCTGAAGATTACCGATCTGTTCCTGACTGTGAAAACCGGATAAGTGTTAACATCATGTCAAAGATACGGGGGCCATTCACTATCAGGGATGGTGAATTTTTGATGCTGGTGATTCCCTTCAGGGTTGATCGTCTGTTGATTCGGCGGCCGATTCATCGTTTGCTGGAGGTGGCTCTGGCGTGAGCAGACAGAGATTGGTGGCTGCTCTGGTGAGCGTTGAGTGCCTCTTTGGTTCCCTCTGTGTTTGGTGATTCATTAATAAGTGTTGGTACTTCTGTCTTGACTACCATGAGAGTTGCTACTCGAGTAAGCTCATTGACTCCTGGATGTCACCAACTTTGATGTTCTGTTGGCGATTTTTACATTTGTACATCGGCTGGTAACGCTGTAAGAATTCGTTTACTCATCTTCACCAGACTTGTTCAGTTTTTGGGTGATAAATTTCCATCTCTGCATTTCCTTGAGGTTCTCATTCTGAGGGCAATGGAATTATCTGAAGAGGCTTTCCTATCAGGAAGTGCCTTGGAGTGAGTGCTTGGAGGTTTTCTAGGTCGTCTGAGATTGGTGAGATGGGTCTGGCATTCAGACAGGCCTCTATTTGTATTAATATATTGTTGAGTTCCTCGTACGTAAACACTGGTGGGCGCAGAACTCTCTTGAGGTCGTGGTTAGTTGATTGCACCGCTGCCACCATTTGCCATTTGCTCCCATTTGCCACCAAAATTTAGAGCTCTTGGTAGTGAGAAGCTCCAGTGAGTCTCGCTGCTGGTGAGGGCAGCTTGGTTCTGCTGATTTTCTGGAGTCTCCTCATTATAGAGTCTGCTGAGGACTTTTGAGGCGCCTCACAATGTTCTGACATTGTCACTGTACATGACTTCTGGGATGCTTCGCCGTTGATCGAACTGTCTGCTGATTGTCTTCCTACTAGCTCTAGGTGAACTACTGATATGGTAAAGCATACAAAGACTGCGAACAACCTGGCGTCGTGGAATTCCTGTTGGGTGAGGACTGGTGTCTGGGGTGTTGTTCTCCTCTTGAGCCTGTCTATGTCTTCGTTAATGATTGCTGAAACCTGAAGCCGCTTAGATAATTTTGAGTTGTTGAGGCAACAGCCTCGTACGGCATTGGACCAATATAGGTGCTCCAATTACGCACCTGTGTCGCTGACCTATATCTCAATAATTAGGATTATGATCTCTCTCTCGTGCGTGCGTGTGCTCAAGTGACATCAATCTCTAACGTTCTCTAATTACACCCGTAATTATCTTGCGAATCACACTCTATTATAAATCTCTAATATGATCATTTAATTAAGTGCTTGATCGCGGTCGCTATGACACATTCATTTATTATCTAGACCCATTGTAAGACGAGAAATATACCAATTTCTTAGTAACAAAAATTAGCGCGTCTCTGATCATTAGTTGTTCTCGAATTCCTCATTACACCATATCCCAGTGCTCTAACGATTTTTTTTGTGACTTTCTCGCCGTAACTTGAGTATTTGTTGATTGACTCACTTAATGCATTCAAAGTGAGGTTGACTGCTACTGGATGGGCTGCTGTAGACTTCTCTTCAATGGAAGCTTCTGAAGTGAGGTCTATTGGTGATTGCGGTCAGTGGTGAAGCTCTTTTGTTAGCCACTTTGGTCCTGGACAGCACAGTCGATGACTTTCCAGTTGACTGGTTGATATGCCTCTGGAGGCACAGTCTGCTGGATAGTCCTTTCCGCTAACGTGTGTCCATGTAGCTTCTGGGAGAGTTTCTTGAATCTTGGTGACTCGATTATGTACGAATTCTTTCCATCTTAGAGGATGGCTGGTGATTCATGCTAGACCAACTGCTGACTCTGACCACAGATGAGTCTGTGCGTGTTCGAAGCCTAGCATCTGTTGCCTTGCTGCTACAATTTGTGTGAGTAATAAGGCAGCCATGAGCTCTAGTCGAGGGATAAACATTTCTTTGACGGGTGATACCTTGGTCTTACCACATACCATGACTAGTAATGTGGATTCTTGAGGCATTTCTGCTCTGATGTAGACGATTGTTTCCGTGGTTATTTTCGATGGGTCAGCAAGTCCATGGATCTGAATGGTGAGGGTCACTAAGGTTAATTTCAACCAACTGAGGATGGATATGCTGTCTAACTGGTTGATTTCCTCTCTAAAGCCTTTCCATTGTCGTACGTATTCTCGGAGCAGTTGTTCATGTCAGCTTAACCTTCCATCGACCTTGCAAGAACATTTTGTCTGTGACGACAACTGGAGCGACGAACCCTAGTGGATCGAAAACCTGTGCGATCTCTGACAGCAAAGATCTCTGGGTGAATGTCATGGAGGCGAACATCTTCGATTTTGCGACGTAATTTTGGGAGGTTCACGGAACCCTTCTTCCGTTCGCCCACCCTCTGGGACCAACAACCCCAAACGAAAAAAAAATCAAAACTCAAAATGTTAGACGCCAGGTCAGTTAAACGGAATGACCACCGTATCAACACACCTTCTCCACTCTCAGCTTCTCTCGCTCCAGCAGCTTAACACGTAGAGATTTTCAAATTAATCGGAAGCTGAAAGGGGATGCAACTGGGATTCTCAACGAAATACATAAAAAAATTAAATAGTCGGGGAGAACAATACTTAATAACATCAGTCTCGATACAAATTAAAAAAAAAATAAATAAAATCCCTTCAACTCGACTAGGTGTTATTGCACACATAATATAATTTTATAATAGTCACCGTCGTCTAATTAGGATTAATCAAATTTCCTGAAGTCTAATAATTTAAACAAAAAAAAATAAATGAATAATCATAGAATAGTCAAGAAAGTCAAAATTAATAAAATATCAAACAACTGAGCCACGAGACTTAAGTTGTTAATGTCATAAAAAAAATAATAAATTGATGAAACACGATTGAGTTACAAAACTCAATTGCTAAAAGTCGGAAAAGTCACAAATTTTAAATGAGAAATAATCTACATAAAATTGTCAGAAGAATGAAATGACTTAATCAGCAACACGAAAATCGATATGTCTATGTGACCTCGAACAATCAAAAGACTCAGAATAAATACAAATTAGACACAAATATTCCGAAATCACGAAACCTTGAAGTAACGAACTTAAATTAAATTCAACGGCGAGGTTTTCACAATTTGTCGCGACGAAAGTTATCAACCAAAAGTCGCGAAACTAACCAATTAACACAATAAAAAGAAATCATTAATGTAAAAAAAATGTGGGATTCGGTGTACGTTGGCAAGGGTTAGTAATTAGACAACTCGATTAAATCTATAAAAATGAGATGAATTTATTCACAGTGGTTGAGCGCAGTTTACACCACGAGAGCTATAACGTAACTGTCTCCCGCGACAACGGAAATAATATTCCAAGGTGCCCGAATTATCGCAGGTTATGACTAGGATGTCCTGCGACAGAGACGGTGCGATATACGTCATCGGCTTGGAATTCTGTTGCTAAGCCGAAATCAAAACTATGTGTTAGGCTACTACAGAATGAACCGTTATCGAAATAATTGTCAATATAAGGTAGCTCCGCTACAAAATATAATTTCAAATAAATTATTTGAGAGGGATAGAGTCACAAAAATTCTCTGATTAGAGTGGCCAGAAATTCTCTGATAAAATAATTAATCTAACAATCCTACAGGACTCGGGTGTACGTAACACCAAATAATACAAATTATAATCTCTGCCCACAATAAACGAAATAATTAGTAACAAAAATGGGCCACCGCGCTCACCTGAATTCACCGAAAATCTCAGTTGGCGTCCTTTATCGGCGAAACTGTCATAAGTTCGCCTTAATTAACCACCAAACGGGAAGTGATTTTCACGACGCTAGTGAAAATTCGCAACAGATGCTTGGGGGGGATGACAACGTCATCATCTACCAATCCCAATTAACCGGGTCTGCGCCACAGAGATAATATATTCGAAACGCATGCGCTGTAAAATTTCGCGATGCTTAACAATCATTAACTGTGCTGAATTAACGAAAATAAATTCTCAGCGCTTCCCTAAAATTCCAACAATAATTTTTGCATGATTCGCCACCCTGAGAGAATAGTAACTCTCCTTGAATAATTTGTTCCTATTTTTCCATTGACTGTCGTCAACGTCGTGCTCAGCAAAACTGCGTCACTTCCGGGTAAATGATGACTGAATCGTGGCCCCATCATCGGCCAAATGAAAAACCCACTCATCGCCAAAGCTCTAGCGGAGCCTGATGACATCGTCCGGCTTCCGCAGGATCCTCAATTATGTCTCAGGGAGAACGCGGTGGCGCGTCATTTAATTCACAAATATAAGAAACAAAATAAAATCAAAACAATTTTCTCCTCTCTTCCCAAGAACTCTCGCCATTGAAAGTGACTTCCCGCTTGGTGGAAGTCTCTAAAATCGCGAAACGGTCGAGAACCAGTAACTGGTAAAAATACCACGTTACAATTTATAAGTGAAGGTGTTAGTTGATTGTTGCCAACATAATCCAAAGACCTTTATGATAGACTCCTCAAAGTGGATGAATGAATCTTCTGTAGTTAGACCTAGCTCTTGCAGGGCTCCTGATTGATTGCTGCTCAATTTCTGTGATTCGAAGTCTCCTGCAAGGCAGAGTCCCTGTAACTAGGTTGTTATCTCCTTGAATTCATGTTGATTCTGCACCTCCATAAATGTCGTCCACACAACGACCCTTGGTGAGTATCTGGACTGCTGCTCGAACGCGGTGGCCTTCATCCTCTGCTAATTGGTTGATGACTGTAAGGGATCACCAAGGTGAGCAATGGAGCCCATATTTCACTGCAGTCAACTGATAGGCGACCTCTTGGTTAACTTCGTTGCGCCACAGGATGCTCTGGAGTATGAGTGTAGAAGACGCTAGGACTCTAGAATTTTGTACGTGGAGATTTTGATGGCGTGGAAGATTGCACGTGGAGGATTGCACATGGAGGAAGACGGAAAGCCGCCATTGGTGTGAGTACTTCCTGGATATTAATCCCCTGCCCCAACGATATTCACCCTGTCCCCAATCATAAACCCACCCCCCAACGGTGAGCCTCAACAATATTCATTGCCCATAGTTTATTAGTGTCTATCGCGGGTATTAATTATTAACGTATGTTATTGGTGATTTTCCCCTCTCCGATAAGCGGAATCGATACCCCCCTGACTTCACCCCTCTCTTCGCCAATTAGCTTCCCCCTGTTCTCTTTCCTTTCGTCCGATAAATTTGATCGTGTTGCCGGAAGTTGGCTGGCCTTACCCCTTCCCTAGTTTTTCTTTTCTAAAAGGCCCAAACAGTTAATCTTCTTGTTACTTTTGTGATTAAACGGAATTTCGAAATATACTGAACTTAGTGAGAATTTTCCCCACGACTAATTCATTCCGCCCTTTCCTTTTTCTTCATTTTCAGGCACACCCTTAATTTAATTAATTAAAGAATTCACTCCCCCCCCCCAGTGAATCATTTTCCGGATTTATCGTTCCAGGGCTGAGAATTATTTTATATTAATTCGCCGGCCAAGGTCACAAATTATATCTGACATGAAATTATCCTAGAATTTCGGTTTCTATTACTTTCGACCGACTATAGCCTACAATTGGAAGATATAATGTTAATTTGGTAATGTTTATGAAGTTTCCATTATAAAATTGGGTTGGTTTCAACATAGACGGGCTACGTTCGGGAGAAATCACGCTTGAGCCGAATAGTAGAAGGTCGCCCATTCTTTATTTTGTAAATTGAATATACTGAGTCTATGAGCGAACCATAGTGCAAAGGACCGTGATAATGCTTAATTATATATTCCATCATCATTGAAAAGCGACGAAGTATTTTAAAGCTAACTGATGAATCGATTGCCACATTGATTTTGATCCCGAGAGCATCTTATTACAATATTTTTTTCAAGTTTTGGATGTGAAAGGACATCAATTCGGCTTTCAAGACCCTTGGATTTTTCTCCGAACAACATGTATAGATGTCGAGTCAAATGAAGATCATTTATTTCCAAAAATAAATGTAATTGGTGCCAGAATCGATGAACACTCTTGAATTCATTTTTCGCGTAAATTCAATATCGTCCAATTTACCATATGAACAATCGGAGCTTTGAATAATATATGTCATTCACGTCGATGGTACATCGATCAATTTCGATATCGGAGCATTAATAAATCGAAGTGTTAAAGTATGTAAAACTCTAATAATTCTTTTCTCTATCCATAGTAATTCTCATTTAGTCCATTGCCATATATTTCAATGATTGAATATCATTGAACTGTCTGCCCTGAGTCGTTCACGATATTGAAAAAATAGATTTGGCTGGTTGTTTTCCGCACGATGACCAATAGGTACTATTCTCAAAAACTCATTTCTCCTGTTTGGATACGTTTACTTCAATATTATTGATAGGGTCCTTTGAAATTTTAAGAGAAATTAATGTTGTCCGTTCAAATCATTTTTCATCTGAAACAGATGTGGCAGTAACCTTAATAATTCCTTCAAGTCTGGAAGGAATGGAAAAACTGAAACGTTTTAAAAAATTGAATTTAGTAAGGAAAGATTCGGGAAAAAAATTTTCTACAATCTTAGAGCGTTTTTGATTTTTCAGATTGTTTTTGATTTTTGAAAAAATTTTTAGAATGAGAAAAAAAAAATTTAAGAACCACCAGGAAACCACGATAAAGATCTGAAATTTTTCAGAGAATTATCTGTTTCGGTCATAAATATATAAGAACAAAAGCGCCGTAAAATTCGCTAGAGGCGAATTCACCGTGCCTATCCGGCTATATTTAGGGAAAAAATCGAACAGAACCTTACAGTTTCGTACCCCTTCTGGTCGAAGGTCCATAGAAAACCGGGAAATTTCCGTAAATATACTGTTGAATTTAGAGGAGAGTAATAAAAAATGTAATTTTGAGGAGAAAAACAATCTGAAAATTGGCACCTAGACGTCAGTCAAATATCATCTTTTTTCTGACAGTCGATGCCTGCTTTAAAACAGCTTCGTCAGAACATCGTTCCAAGTGAGAAATTGTCCAAAACTTTGATTCCAAGCTCTAATATTCCACACTATTAATTTCTAGTAAGAAACATCCCACGGGTATCGTTTAGGGCAGAGGTGGGCAACCTCAGGTAGGCTCGGAGCTGTAACCATAAAATTATTAAGGTTCCAATTGTAAGGGACCTAACGTGATTACCAGGGTTGTCGTATATTTGTGTCGTAGGGTGATGGTACGAGCGATGGCGCACGCGCGTGATTGAAATGTGAGGGCAAAATGGTTTGAATTTTTATGCACGTGTTTGGACATTTTCTGTTCATAAAAAAAAATGGAATTAAAAGATGATGATTTAGATTCAATATTCATAAGTGTAAATGAATGTCGAATGCTCATCAACTTGAGAAAGTAATATTTCATCGTCAATTAAAGATTGTGAGAAATTTTTTCATTAAAATTTGGCATCGAGAGCGGCAAATATAGAAATGAAAAATTTGAAAGTGTATGTCAATTCAGGTCTATTAACAACATGGTGATATTTAATAATTGTTTCCCAAACAATATTTCAATTATAATTTCAAAATTACTTCAAGAAATCTATGAAAGGTACGAAGTCCTCTTTTATAAAGATGAATAAAAATAACCAATAACCGATCAGAAGGATAATAACAAAAAAAACAATGATTGGAAAAATCTTTCCATTAGAGAGATAGGAAATTTTTCTATTTCACTTTTACTATCACCAAGTTTCTGCCGAATATCCCCACTACTCTCGCCTACGTGCAGGGCATCATGGGCCCGAAGGGGGTGCAGCCATAAACTTTATGGCTTGGGACAATTTTGCCTAATGGAGGTTGGGAGCTGGAGTAGCTCCAAGAGCTGAGGTTGCCCACCTCTGGTTTAGGGTATTGTTCCAAGCTGAAACGCTTCAAAATTTTCGCTCCGATGTTGATTCCAAACTGGATAGCTCCGCGATTTTTTTCCGAGTTCCAGTCCGGGTGAGAATCGTTGCACCATTACTGTGATCATTTACAAGAATCGAATATGTTAATGATTTCCTAAAGTCGATACTATTGCTATTCCATTCGATTCATTTACATTCGCAACTATTTAGAACGATTTGCCAATCCATACAAAGAGCGTCCTCGAATAGTCCAATCCATTTTGTTAAAAATGGAATACGGCTCCAATTTTTTCCATGTTCTATTTGGATTGTAAGAACTAACAAATTATTTTGTAAAATGTCATACTTCTTTTCCTTTCACCGCATACTATAAAATACGAGGAACGCGCGCGATTATACCTACTTTTTGAAATTCATCATAATATACTGAGTGTAAGAATGTTATAACCCCTCAACAAATACTATTTGTTTTCAATCTTTTTTCCGGGACAAGGTATCTAAATAGTTACTGGACATTTTTTTCTTATATTTTTTTTGGGGGATTACTACATCTTTTAATAAATTTGATTCCCATTTATAATAGTAGAGTTATCATCTTAATCATCGAAAATGATTTAATTTCCTTGACTTTTAATTTTGATTGATTTCAGAGTTTTTTCGTTCCGGTAACGAATGTGATATTCTACAGGGTGTAACTTAATAACTGTAATGCCTCTCAACCACGAGTTCAGAGACTCCTCCTGAACACTAGAAAAATAGGAAAAAAAAAATTTACTTGACCCATTTTAAATAATTAAAAATTAACGAGGGCCAATGAGAGGGCTGAGTTATGGCGCGTAAATGTGAGTGGTTGAAGTCGACTGAGATATGACAACGGCGCGTGAGAGACGTCGGGATACGAGAGAGGTAGACAGGCATGTAGCATAGAGTAACAACATGCATCGCTCTTGTTCAAAATCCTCTATGTATTCCTTTTAAAAATTCTAGAAGAATTTTTTAGTTTTTCAAATGAGATTCCTTAGGAATTCTTTAGGATTTCCAAAGAAATTCCTCGGGATTTGGGAAGGATTATTCATAATTTCCTAAGGAATCATTCTAAAATTCCTAAGGAATTCATCTGAAATGCGTCAGGAATACGTCTGAAATTCCTAAGGAATTCATCTGCAAATTCCTGATGAGTTAGTTTGGGAATCCTAACAAATTCATTTTAAATTTATAAGAAACCCCTCTGAAATTCCTAAGGAATCCCTCTGGAATTATTCAGGAATTCCTCTGGAATAAACATAACCGGTAACTATCGAAAGAAACATTATTTTTATGGTTGGATTCGACATTTAGGAAGACTCATGCATGTTGTTATTCTATGCTACATGCGTGTCGGCCCGAAATTCACGGCACAGCAGTGGTACTCAACTACCTCTCTCATTTCCCGACGTCTCTCACACGCTGTTGTCATATCTCAGTCGACTTCTACCACTTACGCGCCATAACTCAGCCCTCCTTAATTTTTAGTTATTTAAAATTGGTGGAGTAAGTCTTTTTTTCTTATTTTTCTAGTGTTCAGGAGGGGTCCCTGAACTTGTGGTCGAGAAGTATTACACTTATTATGTTATACCCTGTATCAGTAGTAAGTCGGTAACTCCGTCTTGAGAACGTCAATTAATGCAAGGTCCACAGAATGATTTTTATTCACTTTTGTAATAGTGTTACGTGGATACCATCTTAGTTCTGATTTCTGTAGAGTTTACAAGGATTTGATTGCCCATTTTATTATTTGCGGATACCCGATTTTAATCGCCAGGGTCCAGTCCCGTGTTGAGCAAAAAAAAATACTAATAACTGTTGAGAACGAAATCAATATGCAATACCTTATTCCCAACCGGGTCCTCTCGTAATATTTCATCTTCTAATGAGTATTTCAGCTTAGCTATTCTATTCAAGCGATTTTTCCGATTAGAATAATGATTATCATAATGAGAATCTAATTATGATTGTATGAAAATGATTCGATTGAGAAAATAGTAGAAGTCTAACCAAGGTACGTAAAATACGATAAGTTATTACTTTTTGAAGTCAGAATCATATACTACGATGCAAATTCAAAAAAGTACTTTTAGCCTAGTCTAAGGCTTACATGCTGAGCGGAAGCAGAGGGTTGTCATCAGATTCGTTAGAAATTACTTTCTTTGGCATGTCTTGTACAAAATTTTATGATACTGGTGAAAACGGGGACCTTCATGCGCCAAGCGTATAACAGAGGACCTTCTTTTACGCCTTTTTTAAACTGGTATCATAAAATCACTTTTTCAAACCTAAATCGCTCCCTGAAGTACGTGAATGCTTGGCAAAATTTTTTTTTTTCTCAGTGTACTGTTGACGTTTTAGCTAACTTTAAAGCTACAATGTGCGCCCCTTTTATGTCCATGATCAATAATCACAAGATTCCTAATAACGTATAAAACGTATGATTCAATTTTCTAGTGAAATTGGACACCTTAGCAAACATGAAACATAAACTGTTCACTAAAAATACATGCAAGTTATTAATAGCTTAATAACAGATGAACATAAGTATCGGAATTTGTCATTGGACTAGAAATGTAATTTCGATATTTTTCTGCATATTTCCTGTTATTTTCATATTTTGTGTTACATGTAAATTTTTCATTATTAAGCTATTTTTGCGTGAGAAAGCATGATAAAAACCAAAAAATTGAATCGACCCGCCCCTTGACAAATATATAACACACTTGCGGTTGCTAATGCCGAGCTTAACAAAAACAAAAATTATGGAAAAAACATCTCTTAATGCATAAATTATTGAAATAAACGTTAATACAATACGTTGTTAGGGGCTGGTCAATTATTTTGTCATATTGTAATCCTAAATAAAGGACATAAATGTGCCAGTCAAGGACCTTGTTACACACCAAACGATAATGCACGTTTTTCTTTCATTAATGGTCAATTTTTATTATCGCAATTTATAAGCAACTTCTTGATAAATATTTCACCACTTTGAAAATTTAATTGATTTATGAATTATCAATCCCGATGCAATTGTATTGTATATCTGATCCCTAAGTACTTAATCCTCGTAAGAAAATTTTCGGAATTTAACCGTAAACATATTATAAATAAAAACTCACCGGCGGTAGGAAAGTATCTCTCAAATGGGCCACCGCGTTTGAGTGGGGCAAGCGCATGTGATCGAGTGGCTGTTGCCGCTGCCTGCATTGTTGTCTCCAAGTCTCTGGCCGACTACCATTAGCCGTCAAGCGAACCAATGAATAAACAGAACAAATGCATCTATCTAGTTAAAAAAATTTTCTACTTCTTATTATGGAGTATTTTTTCAAAGAAACGTGATATTTTCTTCATCCCCGGTTTCAAATCCGTGAAATATAATTATACTGAAAGGCACTATCGGGCTCAACGTATAAGAGGACTCGTTTTGTGAGCCTCTGAAGGTGAGATTCTCTGTCCTCTTTTAGCTCATTGCGCATGCGCTGTAACAGCTAAACTACTTAAGCAACCATTTGACTCAAAAGGTTAGACCTCTTTCTGCCTACAGTATTTGACTCGGCTCTTGATGTCGTCTGACAATTAGCACCTATAAAATTATTAATTTAGAGAGAACATGACCTAATAAAAATGAGTAAAGATAAGAAGGAAGATTAAGAAGGAATTGTTAAATTTTTGACGTATATGGAATTTCTACTACGAAAATGATGCGCAATTGTCGTGGCAAGAATTCTCTCCATGAAAAATAACATATTGCAGAATATCAATTCTAATGTGCACGTTTTCAATGTTATACATTTTATCAATTTGGATAGAAAACCGTTTACCAATCGTATATTGATAATTTTAAATTGAATTTACGGTATTTAAATATACCGTTGACATGAAAAATGCGTTGTTGTAATAATGCATACATTATGTCATCTAGGTATTTTTCAGATTTTTTCTCCTTATTTCTTATACTTTTTGGACGAGATTTAATACATAATCATTTACTTCCAGCAGTTAGATGGATTCTGTGTTTATGAAAGAAATAGTTGATTTTGATTAGAAAGAGTACCATAAGATGTATCTTGTGACTTATTAAATTTACAGAAAAAACAACAAATAGGGTCGGTTGAGATTTCTTCACAAAATTGCTCACCACTAAAATAAAGTAACATTTCATGAGATGGGAATCAAATTAGAACCCTCGTAACCCCACTCTCCTAAGCAGTTAATGAAACTTTTCGAGCGGATTGTATGACAAGAGCAGAAATCCTCGCTAATTTCTTTCTCTCTCGCACAGACGGAGAGCGAAGTGCCCCTTCCAGTATAATTACAGTTCAGTGGTTTCCATTAAAAATCTATGTACTCTATGGATATAAAGTTCAGTAAAAATAAAATAATAGTCAAGCCAAATATGAGAATTCTCTACCACAATTAAAGAGTGATATTAATATATTACAAAAAGTTACGATCAATGAAAATTGTCACTCATGATCAATAATAACAATATAAGAGTCAATTACATTGAGCCCCAAATCGTTAATGATCATCTTATGAAATTGTCATTATTTAGGGGACATTTTTGTTCATTTGGGACAAAAGGTAATTGAAGATTCCAATTTTTTGTTCGTAGGATACATAACCAGTATTTAATTAATTGTACTATTATATACTGGCATTATACTAAATATATATATAATTCACTAAATGATCGACAGAAATGGGAATGAATAAGTGAGTGCAGGAAGTTTCGAAAATTTTCGAGAAAAACTGAAATACAAGTGCGGGGAGTATTCGTCATTCAGCATTCCTAGGCAAGCGGCCTATCTTAAAATCGCTAATATTTCATTAATTTTCTCTTTGAATAAACAAATCAATAACCTGCTTGTTAATAGTCAAGACAATGGTTCCATTATGACAGATATAACAAGAGGTTACAATAATGAAAACATATGTAGACAAATATGATATAAATTAAAGAAGAAAACCAAAGATAAACAATGAACAGACTCGAAATTGTGGTTTTTCTTTTTGGTAAAGCATTTTTCTACCTGATAGTGTCAAATAGAGATCATATATGGTTCCTCGCCTTACAGGTGGTAAACGCTTGCTGCGCTGGCAATTTAAAGCCAAAGCAATGTCAGCTTCCAAGTCACGCCACTGCTACAATGTCCTGTCAGTTAACGATGTTTCTTCCCCGTTTTTAAATAATGATTAATCGCTACTTTGATATTAATGAACAATGAATACTTGTGGAACAGTTTTTATCTTCGAAATTTTCATTGATTACACTGATTTTAATGGTAATAATGGTTGCATGGTGTTATAGTTTTTTCTACATGCATTTAGAATGGCATTTATTTTAATAATTTTATAACATAGCTCGACAAAAGTAGAACTTAGAAAGTTGTGGGTATGGTAAAAATAAGCCGACTTCACCATTGTCAATACGTAATAGTATGTTGTGCATCAAGGAAAGGAAATGGCGTATTCTGTCCGACATGTGTATCACCGGCCCGGGGCCAACACGTAGGTTTGAATGCTCTGTTTCCCTTTCTCGATGCACATTATTCCTTCCGTTATTACTAGACGGAAACGTTCGATTTTTTCTGTAAATGATGGGAGAAACGGGGGCTATATCATCCCCAGGATCGTCAGAAACAACATAAATCTAAGCGATGGAATAGGTCACTTCTTTCCCATCATTTGGGGAGCAAAATCGAACTTTCTGGGTATGTATGACGGAAATTGAGTTTCTGGTTTAACAATTTGTCTAATACTTTTCGGTTTTTGAGAAAAACAATTTCAAATGCCATAATGAGTTCCAAACATAAATCTGAAATTAAATATCTATGAATATATTGATATAACATATTCTGGTGTAAGACATTTCATAAGCAATTTGAAGAAACCTGCCCCAAACATAATTTTGAAAGTGTCATCTTTTATTGTTAGAATTTGTTTTTTGAATTTTTAATAATTTCCTGACTGTCCAAGTCCAGATTTAAATACCACATTTATGTTAATCAACTTGATTATCAGGATATTATGCAACTTTATTAAATTAGAAATAATTTCAGGTGTTAATAATCGTTCTGAAAGAACATTACCCATCATTTTTTGAAAGATCATCTTAAAGTTCCGCATAATTATTAGGCTTGAAATTCAATTTAGACCACCTAGCAGAACCTTTCCTCAAGAAATGCCTTCAGAAAAATATATTTTTTTCCAGCAAGAACAGCAGAAGGCGGGCCATTAATTAACCACATACTCAAGTAGTTGAAGAATAAAATGCCCACTATCGAAATAGGGGCGAGCATACCCGTAGAGAAATTCGAATACCTAAGTGGGAAAACCCTGCAATAATCCATATGGAGTCGATTCCCACACTTGTTTGATTCTCGGAAAAACTCAAGTTAGGGTCTGATTCATTTCTTTCTAAACCGTAGTTCCGGAGTGGATAAGTCTGTAACTAAAATGATAAATGAGATCAAATGATTAATCGGGAGCGTTCGACGGTAACACAAAATCGAGGAGGCTGAGATACCTCAGTGCTCCTCGCAGACTCTATCAAATACAAGGTCTTATAGAATGATACCCGGAGACGCAGAAGAAAAAAGCAGAGAAGAAATTATGAAAAATATTGAGAATTCAATATTATACAGAAGAAATATCCCGCCCCAGATTCATATTACAAAACCCCGAGATTCCTAAGCTTCGTCCGTGAGAGCTGGGAGAAGGGCCTTTTTCAGTTAACGAAGCTACCAACTCTAATTCGATCTTTCTCCATCCCAACAATCCCATCCCTTTCTCCATCCTCTTGTTCGACCGATACCGACAGAGGGCGACAGTATGATTAAGCGTGAATTTGAGCCTTTCTATTAATTTGAAACATAAATATCAATTTTTCATTCGAAATAGGCAGCACGTAAATAATTTTGTATCCAGACCATATTTTCAGCGGTTCAATAAATGAAATAAAACAATTATCCAAAAGTCCGAGGTGGAAGGAAAACTTAACCCAATAATTTGAAGCAAATAGTTCGTGGATGAATAGTCGGGGTGGAGAAAATGAATATAAGTCTGATAAGAATTCCAAAGACTGACGATGAGAACAGAACTGAGAATGGCTTAGTTCACTACGGCCGAGTGGCTCGGGCCCGGCCCCGGCCTGATCTCATTGCTTTTCAAGGCTTGATTTGACAGTATATTACGAGCCTATTGGCGACACTCATCTGAGCTCTGGCTCAAACTGACGATCAAGAAGCTGAAACTACCGGGACTCAGTCGCTCTTTAGGCAGGTCTCGAAAGTTGCATGTTGGAACATTAAATTTTTTTAAATGTAACTTTGAAATCCTCTCCTCACATTCCTAAGCAGTCAATATTGCCTTCAACGAAAGGTGAGATGGCTAGGCGTAGAAAAAATCACACGTTAAAAGGTAACGTTCATAAGAGCAATATTAAGAAAGTACATTTCCTAATTTTTTAAATGCGAATGTTCATTTTTTGTTTTTAAGGTGCCGAGCCTTTTCATAAAAGCCTTTTTGATCGGTGCTGATTCTATGGATTGTAGGGCGACACATCTAAATATTTCCGTAAAAAATATCACGCGTCAAAATATCACGTCAAAAAATCACACGTCAAAATATCACAATAACAAATATCACACGTCAAAACATCACAGTAAAAAATGAGCTACCTGACCTATAGCTATTGAAACGAACAGTTCAACGGGTACGAGCAGCCGTAGCACCACGATTTCTTACATCAGCTTCACTTGGCGAGCTTGAGATTCCTGAATATTCCAGGAAGACATTGAATGGTGATAATTTTCTATTTTATGATAGTGGTGGAGAAAGAAATAGGTTCTTAGTGTAGGCAACAACTCCGAATGTACGAAACATAGCTCGTTGTCGTATCTGGATGGCAGATGGAACATTCTCAGTTGTGCCTGGATTATTTCAGCAGTTATATTCTATGCATGGAGTATTGGAAGGTGAAGATGAGACCACAGGTGAAATGAAAAAGAAAGTCTTACCGTTTGCATATGTTTTGGCATCCTCTAAAGATGAACGATTGTACACCGTAATTTTACAATAACTGATGGAAGAAGAAGGAATTGAATATCACCCGGGCATATTCGTCACCGATTTTGAGAAAGGTTTTCTGAATGCATTGGACATAGTGTTTCCAGGTATCCCTCGGCATGGCTACTTCTTCCATTTTGGCGAGTGTATTTATCGACACGTTCAAAGCTGTGGCTTACAGATTACATGCATCAATGACCTTGAATTTGCGCCACAAGTTCGAATGTTAGGGGCCTTAGCTTTCGTTCCCATCACTCACGTTTATGCCTACTACACAACATTAGTTAAATTGCCATATTTTACTGAGAACGCTGTGACTTTTGCTCCTCTACTGATATATTTTACAGACACGTGGATGGGTCATAAGCATGGCAGAGAATATAAATCAGGGCGATTTCAAATTGCTGATTGGAATTGCTATGAGGCGGTTATTAATGGTAATCCTCGAACCAACAACGCACTTGAAGGTTGGCACAATGGGTTTAACAAGAGGGTTGCCAGGACACACTCTGAAATGAGCCGGTTTCTCTCTACTCTGCAGAGGGAACAAGGGACAACAGAAACTGGTGTTGAGCAATTTTCATCCGGAAGGATTGTGGCATCGACGAGAAGGAAGGCTTATGTGCATTATGATGCTCGTTTACGTACTTTGGTCACCGATTTGATGTTAATGAGGATGCACTTGAGTACTTAAGTGGCATTTCTTCTAATGTGCGCTTGTCAATAATGATAACTATTGTTATTGTCCCTCTCCTCATATGTTTGTATTGGTTATTCCTTTGTTGTTTTTGTTTTCTACTGATTCGTTCAATTAATGAACGCTCTCATAGCTGAAAAATTTTCACATTAAAATAAAATGATTAATTTTTGAAAAATTAATTTTTTTTACTTTGATATTTTAACGTATGATATTTTTTACTGTGGAATTTTGACGTCTGATATTTGTTACAGTGATATTTTGACATGTTTTTTTTTGACGCGATATTTTGACGTGTGATATTTAGAAATGTGACCGGATTGTAGAAACAGCTAACCACCACATCTCACCTGTAGTCCTGCACCATAATTACCTATAAAATTTAAAAAATCACAAAAACATTTTGTGAAAAAATGGCGCCAAGTCGACGTGTATCTGATCGCCTCCAAGACAGAAAGAAGGGACAATTAGTGAATAGTTGAAATCACACAGTAGACGAACTGATTATGATATAATCTTATTTAAAAAAAAAACATGGAAATATTAAAAGATGCCAAGTTTATGCTGACAGCGTCAACTAGGACAATTTTCCGCAGTTTTAGTTCCGATTGGAAAATCGATTATTGTTAATAAAGGCTTTTATCATTCCGGCTGAAAGACAGTATTTTACGGCTCCGTTGCTTTGCTTCGCGCCCACGAAACGCTGACTACGGCTGTTATGACAAAAAATAGTGGGCGTCATACGGTCAAAAAAAATTTGTCGACCAATATGATTGTTGCAAACCTCATCGTCGCTAGAAAAGTTTTTTTCGGTCTAATGACAAAAAATACTGTTTCAAACCCCGTCCATAGGAAATTGATTCGGAAAGAAGTCAACTTGGCGCGGCGGGCTGTTCGATAATGAACATACTTCGTAGGAAGTGAATGATTGACAAAGCTAGAGTTCGCACGCTAATTGGCAAAACAACAAAACTATTGAGATTTGATTCAGCTTTTAATATCAACAATTGGATTTCGTATACCTGACGTGTACTTAACCTAATCACCAATGAACGTCAAATAGCATATCGGTATGAGGCGAGTGGGTACCCGTCAGTGTGATGGCGCGTTCATAAGCGACGCAGGGTGGCACACTCACATTCTTAGACAACGGCAAAGAGTGGGGGACGAAGATCATCAGTGAATAGTTTAAAATTAGATGTAGTGCTTATACATGATAGGATGTCCGTAACGACTGAAGTAATTACGTAATTATCAATTGATGCATTCAATCAATAATCCACTTACGAATTTATGACTTGCTAGGGAAATGCTAAAATATACTTGTAATTTTTTACTATGTTCCCGCGAATGTAATGATACTCAGTGAATTGAAGGGGAAAAATTAGGCGCGCCAAGTTGACTTTTTTCCGAATCAATTTCCTATGGACGGGGTTTGAAATAGTATATTTTGTCATTAGGCCGAAAAAAACTTTTCTAGCGAAGATGAGGTTTGCAACAATCATATTGGTCGACAAATTTTTTTTGGCCGTATGACGCCCACTATTTTTTGTCATAACAGCCGTAGTCAGCGTTTCGTGGACGCGAACCAAAGCAACGCAGCCGTAAAATACTGTCTTACAGCCGGAATGAAAGAAGCCTTTATTAACAATAATCGATTTTCCAATCGGAACTAAAACTGCGGAAAATTGTCCTAGTTGACGCTGTCAGCATAAACTTGGCATTTTTGAATATTTCCATGTTTTTTTTAAAATAAGATTATATCATAATCAGTTCGCCTACTGTGTTATTTCAACTATTCAGTAATTGCCCCTTCTTTCTGTCTTGGAGGCGATCAGATTCACGTCGACTTGGCGCCATTTTTACAAAATTTTTTTATGATTTTTTAAATTTAATATTTATATGATTTTTTTTTAAATTGTGTGATGTCATGCATGCAGTTATTGTCCCATGCTTCTATCTTGCGTTTAAATTAGCGTCGACTTGGCGCCATTTGCTCACAACTTTTTTTTATGATTTTTTTTTTATGTTAATAATTACCAAACAAATGATGCAATCAAAAGTATTGGTACCTGATTTAAGCCTCTCTGACATGTGTTAGTTCATCATAGTAATTTTTCTCAACGAAATATAATTTAAATATTCATGTTTTAGTTTTTATTCAGTCATTCAAGTTGATTATTGAAAAATATCACATAAAAAATTTAGGTTTGGAGGTAATATTTTAATTCAAATATTAACACTCGATTCCAATTGTTAAAGGGTAATTTACAAATATTAGGTTATTTACGTAATTAATTAATGATTGAAATGCTCGAAGATTGAAGCACTGAAAATTTTTAATTTAAAGGATTAAATTTCGGTGCAATATTGAAATTAAATATTAACAATTGATTCCAATTGTTAAAGAGTAACTCACAAATATTAGGTTATTTAGGTAATTAATTTTAACTGAAATAAAATTTTTAATTTGGTCGTTATATTCAAATCATTAAATTATTAACAATCGATTGCAATTGTTGAAGAGTAATTCGCAAATATTAGGTTATTTAGGTAATTCATTTTAACTGAACTAAAATTGTTAATTTGGTTATATTCAAATCATTAAATGATTAACAATCGATTCCAGTTGTTAAAGAGTAATTCACAAATATTGGGTTATTTAGGTAATTAATTTTGACTGAACTAAAATTTTTAATTTGGGTATAATATTCCAATCATTAAATTACTAACAATCGATTCCAATTGTTAAAGAGTAATTCACAAATATTAGGTTATTTAGGTAATTAATTTTAACTGAACTAAAATTTTTAATTTGGTTGTTATATTCAAATCATTAAATTATTAACCCTCGATTCCAATTGTTGAAGAGTAATTCGCAAATATTAGTTTATTTAGGTAATTAATTTTAACTGAACTAAAATTTTTAATTTGTTTGCTATATTCAAATCATTAAATAATTAACAATCGATTCCAATTGTAAAAGGGTAAGACACAAATATAAAATGACTTGACGCTCTTTGATTGACTTACAAGCACGGGCTCCATCCTAGTTCATGCGCCACCGCTACGGACCCGTGCGGATGAATTCCGTAAGCGCAGACAATTTTCTCCAACTTACTAATTTTATTCCCTAGAACAGCCCACCCAAACAGCGCTAGGGAATAGTAACGCTCTCGAAATAAAACTCTTGAAAAACTGAATTCGTATCCGTTGCTATGGAGTTATTTTTGTAATAATGTAATAAGTGAAAAAAGTAAAAATCTCATCAGAAAGATCAACCGCGATTTATATAATGTATCTAAGGATACTTTTGCAAAATAGCGTGCGTTTAAAAGGGAAAAAAGCAATTGAAGTTTTTTTAAGGGGTTAGGGGCGAGTTGTTAGCTGTAATATAATACACGACAACTCTCTGCCTGTGACGTGACCTCTGCCTGTGACGTCAACTTGGCAGATACGCTATCGCGGGGGAGGAATGGAATTCAGTATGTCCAGCCGAAATATCGATTATGCGAGCTAACCACAATAAAAGGGACTACCTGGCAGGTTTTCAAGTGGTCGTCATTATGGCCTGAGAAGCGTTTAGAAATGACCATCACAACTAAAGGAAGCCACATAATTGCTTAAAGGCATTTCTAAAGAGATCCTTTCCACTTTTCTTCTTTCCTCTATTGAATACGGGGAGCCAGTAACTTAAACAACCCACCAATAGTAACCGCAGATGCGAACTGCCCAAAGAAGTAAAAAATGTCAGCAACCTAGAAATGGGCCACATCAACCACAGGTTCACCGATATCGACAAAAGAAAAGGCAGACCAATAGAGATACATCTATTCCGAGTGTCTCCCCCATTGATTACAGGGGGTCGGCCGAGAACATGACGTCACCTACACCCCATATGCAACGAAAGTTATGAGATGGCTTCCAAGAATTGACACAGTTCGACAGATGACTTCTTGTTGTCCAAAAAGGGGACATCTCCAGCTTCAAAGGGTCCACTCCATTTGACGCGCCAGTTTTCTAATGAAAAATAGTTATCCATCGTTAAAGAAGGTCCACAATTTATGGCCCACGAAGGTCGGAAAAAAGCATAAACATGCCACGTTTGACATTAGAAGAACATTAATTAGAGAAGCCAACGCACGATCGTCCCGTCTTTTTCTCAAAAACTTCTTCAGCACCTTAGGAAATGGGGGTGATACCAGGGTGGGGGTACAGTATGACCCCCCCC
>NW_011887897.1:59550-76929 GCF_000806365.1 Fopius arisanus | reverse complement strand
CCGAGAAAATGCTTTTCGACCGTGGTGCATATGATCAAACCGAGGGAAGCGAGGTCAGGATCACACTTTTTACTGCCACTGAGACATAAATAGTAATAATAATTATCCTCCAGGCCAGGCTCTCTTTCTTTCCCTCGCTCTTTCTGAATGGAATTTCGTGCAGTTCCATGATTAACCCCAAATTCATCACCCGTGCGAAGAGAGGCCGAGGGAAGGGAAGTACCGGAGGATACCGTGGAGTACCAAGAGTCATCCGCCGAATACGTTCCCAGCAAAGTTCTCCGCCCTGAATAGGGCACAGCATGTCGAGGCTAGAGAGACGGTCGACCAGGCAAAGATCTGTGGAGGAGGAGACGTGCGGTTAAGAGGGAGGGATTAACCGCACCCCCTACAGTAATGGAGATGGACCACCGAAGGTAGGAGCCCTCGTCGCGGTAAGAAACCCACCGCTGCGGGGTTACCCGGAGAAGCAAAGTACCAAATCTCTCGGGGGAAAACCGCGCCGATATTTCTCCGCTTCTGGGTGACGCGAGGAGACGACAAAATGGGAGGAAGGAGAAGCGGGAGTAGTGATACGAGAGACGTAGAGGAGAATAGACGAGAGTCGGGAGGGAGCCGCGGTAGAGTACGGACGTATGGGAGGCCGACCGCGAGGCCTGTTGGCCCGCTGTGTTAGCCCGGAGAGGGATTATCCCCTGCCCCGCGTGCCCTGTTAGGGAGCCGATGTACAGGAGGATATCCAGGAGTTATCTCTGAGGCTGCAGCCCTTGTGGTGATCCTGGGCGATCTCGAGATCCGGGGCAACCCTTTCTGCCGCGAGGGCCAGGAGCCTGGCCTTGAGGGATGGGCCTACGCGTCACCCTAGATAGATCCCGCATTGACGCCGCCGGCCTGCATAGTAACCTAAACTATAAGTGCAATAATCAGGGGGAATTGATAAAGATAGGGACGGAAAAATAGTGTGAGAGTCTGAGTGTGCTGCACCACCTGGCCCCGTGAGTGGAGGAAATAAAAGGCCTTAATAGAGATCAGACGAAGTCGAGTAGATTCCCGGATCCCGCTCTCTCTCCAAAACGTACATACTGGGCAGCGCAGGCAGATAGCCCCATCCTAGCACCGCTTCCCTGGGAGGAACAGTTAGCGGATCTGGTAAAACGCAGTACAGGGGTAAGTGGGAGCATTAAGAGAGCAGTTAGCAAACCTGGCAAATACCGAAAACGCTGCCCTAAGGGTTTCGTCGAGCCGCAGGTTAAAAGTCACCTGGCACCTGACGATGAATTAAGTGTTACGACGACAGGGGATGTAGGACTAGGGTGGTACGGGTGTGGAGAGGGATAGCCAAGGGAAACGATCTGCACCCGGGAAAAGTATTACACCTCATGGATCCCTGAATATAATTAATTTCTTTAAACCCTGACGTAAACCAGTTCGTTTCTTCTTTTTCTCTTTTTCTAATTATTCAGGATTATCCAGTAATTATTAGCTTAGGATGATTATATTCGTTGGCAGTTAAATTTCAATGATAATTTATTTCATACAAGAACTGTGTTGGGAGGATTATTATTACTATTATTTCTCATTATTTACGATTCTTAATACTTATCATTTATCGCTTCTGTATCGAATTCCTGAGTCAATAATGAAACAAGTAAGAATATTTGTGACTAAAATTAAATTTTCCTATCCGACTTCCTCTCGCTATACATTCTGAATCTGGGTTTAGTTTCTTGATATGATTTCGGCTTCAGTAATTGATGTTTCGTCCACGAATCCGCCCCTCTCCACGACCCCCACACTGAGCAACCGAGTAATCCCGTACCCTCGTAATTCCTCAGTTCTGTTTCACAAAATATCAACTGTAAAATAGTACCTATCGGCAGTACATGCAGGTGACCCAAGAGTTTAGAGGAATTTTATCCTAAAGCCAAACGAACTATCTCGAATCGCACTTATTGAGCCGTGCATCCGCTACCATCAGGTACGTCCTGTTTACGTTCAGACTCGGGAATGACGGTCAAAAGCTCTGATGTAGATGATATCCGGAAAGTGGAAAAAAAGTGATTGATGCATCAGAATGAAAGTTCATCAAATCTAACGAAAAGAATAAAAAACCAGATGCGAAAGGGGTCCAAGAGGAGGTTCCAGAAAACTAAAATTCAGAAAATAGAAAAAGGCGAATTGGTAGTCAGTGCTCAGACCGAACGATCTGATTTTTCAACTCGAGAATAAGGAAAAATAGTCTAACATTGTTCGCTGAAGGAAGAATCTAGCGGTACAGAGGTAGCTCGTGATTGCGTTAATTTAGTGAACAACGACCGGGGACATGCTCACTTGACCAAAAAGGCAGTCACTGGAGCACTGTAGAACTATGATCGGATTCCCTGAAGATAATGTGGATGTACTTGATAAGGAACTACAAGTGGTTCTGAACATAAACAATCGTGGTGAGATCACATCGCAGGAAAATGTGCTCAAGGGCTCTGGAAAAAGTAGCTCTACAAAAGTAGTAATAGTAGTAAGACAATTTTGGGTTACTGACATAAACAAGTGATAATAGTAGTAATTCACCATTCTAGAATGATGTATTGAAAGCGAAGAATAACAGAGTAGTGGAGTGGAGTAGCGGAGACTTTGACCACTACGGATATCTTGCCACGAAGGCAGTACAGTCGAGTGATCTAAGATGTGCATGAAGTGCGCACGGGATGGTCACAAAGACAAAAACTGGGACCTGTGCAATGGAAATTACGATTTAAAGGATTGTATCCATGTTGCTGGTGGCAACTAATACTTACCAAACATAGAGGCACTCCAGATTCTCATCATTAAAAGGCGATAATAAATAACGAACGCCCACAATCTGCCCATGTCAAGAACATAACACGCAATTTTGTAGTACTAATACAAGTTTGTAATCTGAATATGTAGAAATTAACTAATTCAGTATCATTTTTTAGAGGTGAAAATTTATGGAATATCGCGCTTACACAGTTGACTGAGAAGACAAACCTCAGAGCCAACCCGGTAGAATCTGTTAGAAATTTTAACGAAAAATACCAACTGCATTAGCTGAAGAGTGAACCCAGCATTGTATCTGACTCGTGTTTATTTGTATCTGATCGTAGAGTCGTGGTCGGTGAAAAGATACAGTTAAAAATGTATATTTTGGAACGGGATGTTTTTAGCAGTTACTGGTTGTCCAGGAGATCTCAATTTAAAAGACTTCGACCAGTTCTGACAGAAAAAAGAGGGAATTTAAAATTATTATCTTTTTGTTTTATTTTTAATTACATTTTCGCGCCACTGCACTCCTTCTGAGGAGAACATTGAGGATCCCGAGGAAGCCGGAAGATGTCGTCAGGGACCTTTACATTTTGGTAATGATTGGGTTTTGGATGTAGCCGAAAATGGAGCCACTATGCAGTTATCTTAACACCGAAACTAACGCAGTAAATTAGACACGTGGCTGATTGAATACCAGCAGTTAATTGATTAATTAATTAATTATATTAAGGAAAATTATTCCACAGGGTTAGGATTAACGCAAATGTTATATTAAAAATTTAACAAGCGCTGATAATTTATTCTCATAATTTTTTGCCCTGATTAATGGTGATGATGTTGTCACCACCAATCATAGAAGTTCGTTGCATTAACCATCCGTTGGGTACAATCACGTGTCGCGAAAAATCACTTTCCGTTTGGTGGAGATTAAGAGCACACCTGAGCCGAAGAACTATTTAATAGGACGCTTAAACATATTGTGAGAACGTCATTTGACGTCCATCAAGGAATTATCTTGAATTTTGAGGGGATCTCAGGAGTTTTGGGTGAACGTTATAACCTTTCTTTTGTTTGGTTTTGTTAGTAAAAGTGGACAAAATTTCTGTTTATTTTGCTGATGTTTCAGACATTCGAGTCTTTAATGACAATAATTTAAACAATTTTCATGGCGGAAACACGAACCACTTCAATCAGTGATTTTGTGGCTTTCTCTCTGTAAAATGGAAATTCTTTCAAAAAAGAAGTTCTTCACTGTCCATTTCATGATACCTCTCATTTTAAGAATTATAGTTTATTTGGTTTTAGCTTGTGAGTCTGGCGACTTCAATTTTTTTGTAATGTCGTGAATTTTGAATAGTTTCTCGCCATTGAAGTAAATTGAATTGAACTTTTTTTCACCTAACTCTCGACGTATCAGGCTGCTAGAGTTACGGAAGCTGAAAGTGGAGAAGAATTTGATAGCGATGGTCATTCCGATGAATGAGCTAACGCCTAACGCTTTGATTTTTGGATTTTGCTTTTGGGGTGGGTGATACCAGAAGGCCGAGTAGGAAGGAAGGTTCCGTGAATCTCTCAAAATTACGTCGCAATTTATACGTGAAAAACATTTGTTTTCCAGAATTTTTTTTCTACAGCCGTCTTTGAGCTGTATGCGCCTAAAAAATTGAATTGTCGCAAGAAAAATAGAACAGACAACAACTTGCAAAAGTTAATTTCAGATTTGAATTTATTCCATTATGAAAAAAATTACTTAACACGGATTCTTACCAAAATGAAGTTTTTATCACTTCTATTCATGGCTTTGAATGAGGAATCCGTCCGCTCAAGAGAATAATAAAAATATATATAATAATAATAATAAAGTGAATCGGTTTGATACTGACGCATGTTTACAGCCTGCGCACCCTAGTGATACGAGGACGAGTGTTTTTTTAAGTCTTCTTGGAAAATGAGGAAGAGAACTGGTCTCACAGCGATGAGGATGTCATAGCTCACTCTGGAGTCGAATCTTTATGGTAGGAAGCTAAGAATTTTGGTTTTCCATGCATTGAGAGAATCTGTTTCCGCTTTGAATTAAATTCTCGCAAAATACTATGCGTGCAGTCGTATTGTTTCAGAATGAATTCCTCGACAGAAGCTAGTTTAATTTTTACAGCTTCTGGAGATGAATTCTCTGCTTGGCGGATAGATTCACGGCAACCAGGATTAGATTCTGAGCTAGCGGGTGTTGAGGACATCTGCAAGGAGACAGGCAACGATTAGAGTGTAGATAAAATCCTATCCAGTCATCGATTATGAGTTTTCTGAAGGTTAAAAATGGCAGGTTTTATCGTATTTAATTTTTCAGGGTACTTCAGGGATAATTGAAAAACGAAGACAAATAAAAAACTCCATTAGGACCAGTCAATACTGAAGGAATTGAAAGTAAATGCTTCATGAGCTGCTCCCTAGGAACTCTCAATCATTCACATTTCGTGTTAATTCTGGAAGCAAATATCTATCTGGCATGTTTCGGAATGGTTTTCAATTCATTAGAAAGCATAGGAGCTGGCATCCCACTCAGAGTCCACATTTTGGATTACGCAAAGTGTATGTCCTTCGATATTATTTTTGGAGGTGATGTATCAGGTTTCGAATTATCTTCGGAACCATTCGAGAGTATATCTTTCGCGTTATCGGAGCTTTTGGAGATTTTCCGATGTGATTTCACATATTTTATTCATGTAGAACGTCGTAGTTGTGTTCGTTATCAACAGAAGGCTAGAGGAAGTGCGGAGATCACTAGTGAAAGATTTCAGTGCTATGAGAGTTGCTTCCAGCTCCAGGTTATGAACCATTCCTGAGCATTCCATAACCCCCCCCCAAGCCCCTCCACCCCATAAGGCCCTTTTTCCTGTCAACAATATTATTTTATGTTCTAATTTTCTAGGAGATCGTAGGCAAGATTTCGTTCCACCGCCTAAGGTCATAACGGATTGGGTTTGGAATTGACATTATCTGATCGAAACGGGGGTCTTGCCTTGTATGAGTTTTGTATTTTACTTTTTCGAGTGGCGTGCCTCTCAGAATATTGTGTTCTACGCAGGAACAAGTTACCACAATGAGCAACGTCCAAAAGACTGACTTTCTTTTTGAATTTCTTCAAATGAGATCAGTATGTGTGTTTTCTTGTCTGTTAGGAGGGCGAGTGTCGTGTCTAGAGAATTGATACTCAATCGCAAAAATGGTGAACTTAGTAATTTCAGTAGACTAATGGCTGTCTTTCTCTTAATATTTATAGGGCATGTTTGTATACATGGGGAATTATCCAAGTTGACGACCGAATGGAAACCGCTGGAATAGCAGATACTAGTCACTGATTTAATAAACTTAATGAAAATTCAGCCCAGCGACAGATAGACACAGTATCGCACGACAGCCAATCACGCAACTCCGAAAAAGAAGACCATCACGACCATGAAGACGCTGGCTACAACAGTCACAATATTTAGAAATCTACCCGGCTGCGGACGAGACGTCAAGGTCGATGAACAGTCGTTCCATTTGCGTTCCTCCAAAGGTGCTAACGATCAATACTAGGCACTAATGTCTAGATGAAAGGAGTAGTTCCGTTGTAAACCTGTCGAGCAAATTCATGGTTTGTGGAGTAACGGATGACTCACCGCGACCGCGATGGATAGACTAGGAGGAGAAGACCATAGGAAATTTCGAAATAGTTAGCTGCTATCGAGCAGATGGTTTGAGTGCTCGACATCAGTTGGTGGCAATAATCGACCTTGTGACATGAAATCCTATTTCAAAAGTCGCTTTTGCTAGCTGCTTAATAGCATCTTCAACTGTTGGTTTCTCAACTAATGTTTCTTTATTTGTCACCATGCCATCCATCAATTCCGCTGTAATTCTCCAACCTAAGCTCTCGTCACCTTGAATCGATACTCCGAATATTACGCTACTGGAAATCATCTTCTTGACGTTCTGCTCATTCAAATGTCCCAACCGGCTGTGCCAAACACTCAGACTGGACCGACCTGCAACCTCTGATGTCATATTCGCTCGCTCTGCAGACTCTCTGACATAGTAAAGATCCCCTAACCTATCGGCCGTTAACCGAAGACCCATCTGCTCCTTTGACAACAGCTCCATTCTTGGTGAAAATCACTTGATTACCCATATCAGTAATCGCAGTGATAGACATCAGATTTGTACCCAAATCCTTAAGAAACAATGTTTCTTCCAAACGTACTGACCTTACTGTACCGTCGAGTTTAGCAAGAAGCCTCACCTCGCCTCTAGCACTAACCCCAGTGGAACTACAATTGGCTAACTTCATCTTTGAGCAGCCGTCCTCCTTCAGACTCACAAAGCTCCTCTCGTCCTTGCAAATATGTGAGGTACACCCACTATCCAGACACCAATTGTGTGATGCTGTCAAGCCACTCACATGCCATGCCTCTTCCTCGACGGGAAAAACCTCCTCACGATCTGGAGGGCCCTCAGCAACAGCAGACTGACCCACAGCTGCCCCTGTACAATCCCTCGCTACATGACCTCTCCTACA
The DNA here is from genome assembly GCF_000806365.1 of Fopius arisanus. Lineage (NCBI taxonomy): Eukaryota > Metazoa > Arthropoda > Insecta > Hymenoptera > Braconidae > Fopius > Fopius arisanus. Next base: position 69,587 of record NW_011887897.1, on the reverse strand, counting down.
GCACGTGTAACATCTCCTGGGATCAAAGCAATTACTCGCCCTTGACTCTTGCTTTTTCCTCACATTTTCACCAGGCCTACTCCGATTCGCAAACATCACACCCTCCTTTATTCTGATGTGTTCTCTTACGCGAATCATTCTCTTCAATTATCTTTACTCTTAACAGTTCTGGCTCAGGTAGATCGTCCATCGACTCTATAGCACACTTGAAATTTTCATACTCAGCAGGTAGACTGTATAATAGCAATATCTCCAACAACTCCAAGTTTATGTCCACTCCCATATCCCCCAGCTAGTCCACTGCATCGAAAAAACTGTTCATGTGCTCCTGCACATCCTCACCCTCCTCCATTCTCTGAAGAATTATCTGGCGAAACAATGTAGCCTTCCGAGCGGGATCCTTGGAGGCAAATATGGACCTCCTTAGACGGTATACAATGCTTTGCCTGCTTGAGTATCGAGGGCTTTATCGACAAAAACAGATCTGGCCTTGAGATCCTCACCTCACTTGGCCTTGAGATCCTCAAGCTTCCACACTTTAAGTCGTGCCTCTGACGCTGTATCCAACTCTAACACCACCGGTGCTGGCTTCTCACCACTCGCGTACTCCCACGAATCCTGCTTGATCAGCAATGCCTCAACCTGAATCCTCCAGGTATCATAATTATCCTCTGTCAGATACTGGATTCGAATAGAGCCAACTGTTGCATCAGTCATGGCGAGAACTTTTCAAACGCACTACCTGAGCCAACGATTTTTCTAAACTGCAATTCGTGACGCTTCTACTTATCTATCAGTGTCTAACTCACACGATTTTGGGCCTATAACCTGTTGTTAACTAAGAGTCAGTGGATAGGATAAAATAACTAGTAACCCACAGTGACGACAAATTAAAGCTAAAAAATATTTAGTACGTAATTGATAGCTTAAAATATTTTAAGCTATCAATTACGTACTAAATATTTTTTAGCTCTACTTATATACAGGGTGTCCGAGATAAAATTGTACACCCAAATAACTATTGAATGTGGCTAGTAATCGAAAAATCTTTCAAATAGAACTTGTAGGGCCCCAAGTGGGAAAAATAATGAGATATGTTTTGAGCATTTAAGTCTTCATGTTTTTATGCTACAAGCATAAGTTCATTTTTTTCATATGGGATCAAAAATTTTCTTGTAACAAAAGTTGTTGTACTCGATGAGATGAATCTAATGATGTCACACATAATGTTTTTTATGCTTCCTGAGCTCAAAAATACTAAAAATGGAACTTGTCAACGATATTCCGAATTCAGACACGATAAACAGAAAAATGAAGGAGAAACAAAAAGGCGCCAATGGATTGATTCTACTAGAAAGACGTTACAACAAGTGCTCAATGTTCTCACCATGCACTTCAAGACACAACTCAAGTCGATGTCGGAAACTCTGCACATTTCGAAGCGCTTGTTGAGGGATGTTGGCAATAGCACCTCTGATACGTGTTTTCATGCCTTCTGCAGTCGTTGGTCGATTTTTGTAGACTACATCTTTAATGTAGCCCCATAAATAAAAATCAAGTGCAGTTAGATCAGGTGATCGCGGAGGCCAAAGAACAGGACCAGCTCTGCCGATCCAACGGCGAGGAAACAGAACATTGAGATAATTCCTTACACAAAGTGCAAAATGCAGTGGCGCACCGTCTTGTTGGAACCACATTCTTAGTCTTGTGTCAAAGTGTACATGTTCCAATAAAACTGGGAGGTCATCTTGTAAAAACTGCAAATAGCGTTGACCGGTGACTGTTCCGTTGAAAAAATACGGCCCAATCACTTGACCATCAACAATGCCACACCACACATTTACACTCCACTGATGCTGGTGGTCAATGTGCTGAGTCCAGTGAGGATTTTCCATAGACCAATAATGGGAATTATGACGGTTCAATGCGCCAGTACTTTTAAACGTCGTTTCATCACTGAAAAGGACATTTTGGAAAAACTCGGGACTTTCGTTCAAGATCCCTATGGCCCAGTGTCAAAAAGCAACACGATTCTGTCTAACTTGTGCAGACAGTGCTTGTGTCAATCTGATATGATAACGGTTCGATTTCAAAATATCGTGAGCTGTGCGTCGTGGAATACCTGAATCTCTCTCAATTTCTGTTAAAGAGATGTGAGGGTTCATGTGAACCATGGCCAAAACGGTATGCGCACGAGAGTGTCAGGATTCATCCGTTGTTGTCGTTGTCGTCGTTCCAGAACTCTTCCTCTTCGACAATTTCTTTCGATAATCCGAATGCATGAAGCTGAGGAATGACGTAATCGGTTTCGGTACCGTTGTCGATACAATCGAGCGGCCGCGCGATATGCACCTCGGCATTCTCCCAAAACCAGTAGAATATCCACAACTTCATTTGCGGAATAAACCATGATACTCGAAATCACTCAAAAATAATCTGAACTCAATAATGACCCGATTCGTCCTAACTAAGAAACAATAAACACTAAGGTACACCAGATAGCTCTGGTATTTACACTTTGGTCTTTACTGGTTCTTATTTAAAGGCCACGTTCTGTTTATCGTGTCTGAATTTGGAATATCGTTGACAAGTTCCATTTTTAGTATTTTTGAGCTCAGAAAGCATAAAAAACACATTATGTGTGACATCATTTGATTCATCTCATCGAGTACAACAACTTTTGTTACAGGAAAATTTTTGATCCCATATAAAAAAAATGAACTTATGCTTGTAGCATAAAAACATGAAGACTTAAATGCTCAAAACATATCTCATTATTTTTCCCACTTGGAGCCCTACAACTTCTATTTGAAAGATTTTTCGATTACTACCCACATTCAATAGTTATTTGGGTGTACAATTTTATCTCGGACACCCTGTATATAATTACTTATATAATTACTTCTATATATAATTACTCTACAATATATATATATTTGATAGCTTAAATATATACCACTTGTTGACTGAAGCGCAACGTACAACGAACGGAACACAGGGTGATTTAATCACGGCATCTCATTATGATGTCAATCGCGCGAAGATTTGACTACTCTCACAACTATATTTCAACAATAACTTGATAGATAACTATTTTTATTCTATTTTTTTGTTTCCGAATGGAAGCTTTGTAGTCGTTCAATTTTAACATTGGCTAATTTTTATTGGAAATGATGCAGAATGGTCTGAAACGTAAAAATACGAAGTTTGGCGACCATGTCTATATGCCCCCCCCCCCTTTCGTCGATTTTTGAAAATTAAATTTTAGCATTGTAATCGATCTATTTTTCGATTTCTTAATTTTGCTTGGAAACGATGTAAAATCGTTTGAAATGTAAAAATACGAACTTTGATCACCTCGTATGTATGTGCGGATGTCCATCTGGTGGGCAGGTTTTTGAAAATTTTGATACCGGCTCAACAAATTCAGAAAAATTCGTCATTTCGTCAAATCATAGGTATTAATGACGACTGTGTGCCGAATTTCAGCCCAATTGATCCAGCCGTTTTTGAGAAATTCTTATTCGTTTGTAGATCTAAGTTCTGGAATATCTCAAAAACTATCCAACCAATATGAATCTTTTTTCTCTCGAAATATTTGTCTTGATATCAGCTATAGGAAGCAATCAAAATATATATACCGGTTAGTTCAAATTTTTCAGAATATTTAAATTTTTCTGTTTTTTGCCAAAAATGCATGTTAGCACTCTCACCCACGCAAAAATCAATAGATCAACTTGAAATTCGACATACAGTTTTCCCTTTGTACTAGAATGTTTGGTATTGAAAATGAGCTCAATCGGAATATTCGTTTAGAAGATATTCAAGTTTGTATCTGAATCTAATTTCTTGAATATCTGAAAAACTATCTAACCGATTTCATTTCTTTTCCTCTCAAAATCTTCGTCTTGATGTGGGCTATAACAAGCATTCAAAATATATATACCGCTTGGCTCAAATAAAAACCTGAGAGATTACAGGTATTCCATTCGGAAGCCAACAATCAATGAAATTGATGGCAAAATAAAATAAAAAAAAATAAATAAATAACATGTGAAGTAACAATCGTATTTCTTCTACCGTTATGAATGGCCAACTACTTGTTTTTGTTTCCATTCTGCTTCTCGGACAGCATCCGTCGGTTTATTTTTCGCGTTTGCCAAATCTTTCGGATAAAATTATCTGATATCAGAATCGACCATTGTCTTGCCCTCTACGTGAACTCCATAGTACTATAATCGTACCTCTCCTCGAAATATCTTCGTCGGCGAAGTGAATTGAAAGTGTCCGAGATTGTCACATTGACTTCCAGTATTGACATGATTTTAAGGTTGATGGCGCCAGAAAAATGTTTGTATTAAAACCTGGTGATTTTTCATTTTTTTTTTAGTTTCTTATTTTTCTTTCCTAACTGCATGATCTCTTCTCATATTTTCCCATTGTTCTCTGATGAATCCTTATTAAAAAACAAACAACTATACTTTAATGTAGGACGAGAGAGCCCAAACAGAAACGCATCGTAAGGTGTTGCTCTTTGAAGTAGGCTTCAAACTTATGACAATTGAATCAGAAGCAGCGGACAGCTGTTTATAATATCAAAAAACGAGACACAAACTACAATTAGGGATGTAGCATTGGAGAATCGGATAGCGGGTGGTGGTTAGATCTCGGCCATTTTTCAAATTTCCAATATCGACGACAGTTATCAAATTAATCGTTTGATATAATATAATTTAAAATAATTCTACGAGTAGGAAACCAAAGGATTTTATAGGGCGACTTGATGCTCACTTCATAATATGGAATTGCATATGACGCTCATGTATATCGATTTAAAGACTCTCCATTAATTTTTATTCTTCTCTTCATTTTGGATAGTTATTAATATGAATAATAACTGCGAAAAATTGAAAATTGCATGAAGTGCTCTATTATAGTATTACCAGTTGTTTTTGGTTTTATTACATTTTTTGATTATATCGAGTAAGGTCTTATCGCTCAACTCGTATGCATCATGGGATTCTTCGAGGGATTATGGAGCCCTTCTACATGATATTTCTTCTGGGAAAACACGAAAAGATTAAAGGACAATGTTTGTTGAGGGAACAGTTGAGTAGGGTGGATACGGAGATTTCAGGGAAACTGGTTGATCGTGTAAAGAATTTAACTCGCGGAAATTATCACACACAACGAGTAATTAATTTATTAAAACGCGTGGTCAATTTCAATGCGGGTTATTACAGTCTTTACAAGTTGATAAGTTGATGTACGGTTAAATTATGTTGATGTACAATGTAGTTGATTTCAGTTGATGTACAATTAGTTGATTTTGAGGTGATTTACGTGGTGATTTACATGGATGATTTCACGGTGAGTTTCGATAACGAACTTTTCGCGTTGATGTTTAATGATAGACTACTGGTGAGTGGGGTGATTTTTCAAAGATGAGTGGTAGATTTCGGCTGATGACCGTTGACCGACAGGTCACTATCATTGCCGGAGTTTTCCGATAATTATTTCTCGTTGAAAACCGCCCGAGATTGTCTTAATTCTAAACATCCCGGGGGCAATTCACCATCGGAGGTGGTGAATTTATTCTGTTGATTGACTGTTGAGCTTCTGAGTTGATTTCTGGTGGGTGATCTTCGTTGATGTCTGATGGGTTGATTTCTTGTTGATGATATCTCTTAGTCCTGTGATTCCTGGGAGTCCCCTTGAAGTTTTTGTTGATCTTCTTGCAGTGGTTCTGTTGGTAGCAGGCAGAGTTTGGTGATAGGTCGATCCCTACTTCTGAGTAGGCTGTCTTAACAGTTGCTACTCTGGTGAGTCCGTCGTCTTCCGGGTGAACTGCGGTGACTCGTGCTAGTGGCCACCTTGCTGGTGGGAAGTTTTCATTCACCACTAGCACCATGTCTCCAACCTTGATATTTTCCTGGCGGTGATTCCACTTGTAGATGGCCAGGTATCGTTGGAGGCATTCTTTTGACCATCTTGACCAGAATTGTTGAATTTTCTAGGTGATTACGTTCCACCGATGCATCTTCGATGGGTTGTCATCCAAGTAGGATGGCTCTGGGATCAGTTGAAGTGGCTCACCTATCAGGAAGTGTCCTGGGGTGAGCGCTTGAAGGTCGTCTGGGTCATCAGACATTGGTGAGATCGGCCTGGAGTTTAGGCAGGCCTCAATCTGGATCAAGATGGTGTTGAGCTCTTCATAGGTGAGTGTCGTTGGTCCCAGCGTACGTTTCAGGTGATGTTTCGTTGATTTCACAGCTGCTTCCCATTTGCCACCAAAATGGGGTGCTCGTGGTGGGATGAAGCTCCAGCGAGTTCCATTTGTGGCAAGTGCAGCTTGGATTTGTTGATTCTCTGGTGATTCCTCGTTGTATAGTCTATGTAGGACTCCAGCAGCTCCTTCAAAGTTGCTTCCGTTGTCACTATACATCACTTGGGGGATTCCTCTTCTCCCGGTGAATCTCTTGAATGCTGCGATAAATGCGTCTGTGGTTTGGCGCGTGACCAGCTCCAGGTGCACTGCTGATGTGCTCAGGCAGACGAAGACTGCGATGTGCACCGCGGCTGGTTGAGCATTTGTTGGTCTCCATTTAAGTATGGGCATTGGACCAGCATAATCCACCCCTGTGTGGAGAAATGCTCTCGATGGTGATACTCTTGCTGCGGGAAGTTGTCCCATCAGTTGTTGGGCTCGTTGAGCTCGATATCTAGTGCAGATGACACAGTGTAGGATGTGGGATCGAACTGTGCCTCTGCCGCCAATTATCCAGTATTTTTGGCGGGTGATTGCCAACGTGAGTTGAGTCCCTCCGTGGAGTGCTCGTTGGTGAGCTTCGTTGATGATCAGTGTGGTGAGTCGCGACTGGCGAGGCAGAATGATGGGGTGCATCTCGTCAGCGTCTAGTTGAGCGTTTCTGAGTCGTCCTCCGACTCTCATGATTCCTAGCTCGTCTAGGAATGGAGTCATCTTGGCTAGTTGATGTCCCGTTGGCAGTTGATGTTCTCTCCTGAGGGTTCTTATCGCTGAAGCAAAGAATTGTTTTTTTGTTAGTCTTACCCAGAATAGCCGAGCCTCTTTGAGTTCGTCAGGTGTGAGGACTGGTGTCTGGGGTGTTGGTTGCCTTTTGAACCTGTTGATTGCCCTGTTGATGGTCGCTGACACTTGCAGCACCTTTGATAGTGTTGAGTATCTGTCTAGCAACTCTGCTAGTGCGTTTACGTTGACCTCAGCTGCGACTGGATGAGCTGGTGATGGTTTCGCTTCCATCGAGACCTCTGTAGGGACGTCTATTGTTGATTGTGGCCACTGGTCTGGCTCTAGATTAAGCCAGTCAGGTCCTGACCACCAAAGTGGATGTTCGATGAGTTGATTTGTTGATATCCCCCTTGAGGCACAATCTGCTGGATTTGATTGCTGCCAGCAAAGGCCTAAGACCTTGGTGATTGCTTCTTCGAAATGCACTGTTGAGTTCTGTGGTGAGAGGCCTAATTGTTGAAGAGCTTCTGGTGAGTTGCTGGTCCATTTTTGGAGTGGGAAGCCACCGGCTTCGCAAAGTCCTTGTAGTTGAGTAGCGATTTCTTTTAGCTGATCGATGGAGTCGGCACCGCCGTAGATATCGTCTACGTGGCGACCTTTTCTGAGTGTCTCTACTGCTGCTGGGAAGCGGTGACCTTCATCCTCCACCAGTTGTTAAAGGACTCTTAGTGATATCCATGGTGAACAGTTGAGCCCATAGGTAACTGTGGTCAGTTGATATGTGATCTCTCTATTCTCTTCGTTGAGCCACAAAATTCGTTGAAGATCCCAATCGTCTTGATGTACCCGAATTTGGCGAAACATCTTCACAATGTCTGTCCCAAAAACGAACTGGTGTTTCCTCACCCATGTGAGGACGTTGACTGCATCCGCTTGCAGTTTTCCTCCAGAATAGAGAATGTCGTTCAATGAGATTCCTGTTGAGCTCGCGCTAGAGCCGTTGAATACGACTCGTAGTTTCGTGGTGATGGCATCGTCTCTCAGAACCCCGTGGTGCGGTAGATAATAGGCTGGGGAGGGTTCTGGAGTCTCTGGTGCTTCTTGAAGATGATTTAGCTGATGATACTCTCTGATAAAGGCCTTGTACAGGGTTGAGTACGCCTCGTCTTTTTGTAGACGTCTCATTACCGAGTGTAGTTGACGTGTTGCTTTGAGCCTCGAGTCGCCGAGGGCTGTTGCTGAGGTTTTCAGGGGGAGCCTCACAACATAGCGCCCGGTCTCGTCTCTGGAGTGCGTCGATTGAAAGTGCATCTCGCACTGGTGATCCTCTGGTGATAGCTCATGACACTCCGTTGAATTGTTGATTTCTTCCTGGACCCAGAATTTTTGGAGAAGCTCGAGTAGCTGTTCGTTTGCAGAGTTCCGTACTGCAGTTAAGGAGATTCTCGGTGAACAGCCTTGGCAGTTGATTGGACCTGATATTATCCAACCAAATGCTGTTTGTTGGCCAACTAGTTGAGTTGATGTCGATTTGATAACCTTTTCTTCGATGATCCGCCCATAGTTGTCTGATCCGATAATGATGTCGATTGGTCCAGGCTTTAGATAATCTGGATCGGCTAGTTGAAGATCCTGTAGTGAGCCGATCCTCGTCGTTGAACATGAGAATGATGGCAGTCGTGTGGTGAGTTTTTTCAAGATGTGTGCGGTGATTTCAACTTGTTGGTTTCCAGTTGTTGAGTGCAGCCCGACTGACACCACTCCTCTCGTGGTCCCTGAAGGTGTTCCACCGATTCCGATTAGTTCGAGCGTTGAATGTGCTCGTTTCAGGTGGAGTTGATGAACTAGATTGTCGGTGATGAACGATATTTCTGAGCCTTGATCGATTAGCACCCTGGCGTCGATCAGATATCCTCTTGGTGATGCTGCTTTTACTAGCGCCGTGGCTAGCAGCACAGATGGTTGCGTTGAGTGCCGTTGATTACTGTTGATGACTGGTGATTTCTGATTCTCGTTGTTGTTCTCTTGCGCACTGATCCGCTGATTGTTGAGGTTCACTGTTGCAGTTGATCTCTGCTGTTGAGTTGATTCTTCGACTTCACTCAGGGGGGCGTAAATCCTCTCAGTGGTCGTTGAATCCGTTGATTTCGATAGTTGATGTGCTGCTGGTGATATGGATCAGTGAGTCAGAGGGCGAGTAGCGAAAATATAATTGAAATTCACTCACTCGATTCCTCTGCCGTTGATGTTGACGCTGGAGTTGTTGAGTGCAGTCTCTCCAGCTTCTCGACGTCTTCCATTAAATCCACGTGACCTCCGTGGAGTAGAGTATGGTGACGTTTCTCCTGTCCGAGGGCCTTGCATTTGTAGCAGCTCTTCAGGCAGGTGCACCTGTTCAGTAGGTGTGGCCCCAAGCAGTTGAAACACAACCGCTTGTTTGCGATAAGGTCGAATCGTTTGATTGGTGAGAGCGCATTGAATTTCTCGCAACTTGCGATGTAATGCCCTCCCTGGCAGAAGGCGCAGCAATTTTTCGGACGAGCCTTTGTTGATGTCTCTGTTGCTCTCCCCGTTGTTGATGCCACATGTGCTACTCTTCTCCTGCTCGCGACAGGCGTTGAACTGTTCGTGCTAGTTGAGTGGAGCTTGTCTCCTGAGTTGATTCCCCTGGCATATGACTCGATGAAGTTCGTAAACTCCTCGAGCGTCGGGAAGTCTTTGCCTTCTCCGAGTTTCAATTCCCACATCTTCAGGGTCTCGGAGTCGAGCGATTTTCGCAGCAGGTGTATGATCATTTGTTCGAGCAGTTCCGATGTGTTGAGTTTCGTCATTTGAGGCAGTTGGTCCAGCGTCTCTACTGCCGCTGCTGCGTTTGCGGTGAGATTCTCTGAGGATGCCTTGTGGATTTTCGGCAAGTTGAGCACTCGATTGAATAGAGCCTGTGCGATGAGTCGTGGATCCTCGTATTTCTTTACAAGTTTCGTCCACGCCTTATCGTAGTTCTCTTCAGTGACGCTGAACGTTGAGATGAGTGCTGCTGCTGACC
>NW_011887897.1:42807-58320 GCF_000806365.1 Fopius arisanus | reverse complement strand
AATTTATTAAAACGCGTGGTCAATTTCAATGCGGGTTATTACAGTCTTTACAAGTTGATAAGTTGATGTACGGTTAAATTATGTTGATGTACAATTTAGTTGATTTCAGTTGATGTACAATTAGTTGATTTCGAGGTGATTTACGTGGTGATTTACATGGATGATTTCACGGTGAGTTTCGATAACGAACTTTTCGCGTTGATGTTCAATGATAGACTACTGGTGAGTGGGGTGATTTTTCAAAGATAAGTGGTAGATTTCGGCTGGTGACCGTTGACCGACAGGTCACGATCATTGCCGGAGTTTTCCGATAATTATTTCTCGTTGAAAACCGCCCGAGATTGTCTTAATTCTAAACAGACAAATTGAAATTCCCGCTGAATTTGGAAGCTTCTCTGAAAAACGGAGTGTTGGCGCCAGTGTTCGGAGCTGTATAGTAGAATATGCATGGTCTACTAAGCATGAATGATTGAGAGAATTGTATAAACTATGTATTTATTTCTTATAATAAACTTTGGAACGTACAAAAGGTAATTAACTTTTATGAGAGAAAGCAATGTCAGGTACACGTTAGAACTGTGGTGTGGCGAAGAAGATTGAGAAGGCAGGCCCCCAAGCGTCAGTAGTCCCGTTCCGGAATTTGTTCTTCAATTTGAAGGGAAGGAAGTCACACGACCGCTTGGATGGACCAGGCCGTGAACTACGGCAAAGGCGAAAAAGTTTACTAGGCCTTTTGAAATTAAAATCTGCTTCACATACTCTGATTCCATGACAGCGAGCACTGTATCAAATTTGGTTGAGTCACTGCATGCATCTGGAGCGAAATTGTGCTTTAAGACAGAAGAACTAGGTCTTAGTATACTCCTTGATGAATTTGGGTGGTTTGAAGTGTGAAAGGACCCGGACTCGTCCATCATCTTGGGTGGATAATGGTAGTTTGCACCATAGAGGTAATAATTTGGAAAATCTACAGGGCCACTTGTTGCATTGGGCGGGTGGGCTGCAAATGGGTACAGGAGATTACCCAGTCCCGGAGAATTGATGTTTCCTGGTGGCATTATGGGACGGTTGGTTTGCTGCTGTGGAAGGATTTGATGAGTACCCGACGAGTCACCTTGGCCATCACCTTGCTGAGTATTGTGGCTGGTGGACTGATTATCGGTCTGATTATTTTGTTCATTACGTGTCGGCGAGTGCTCAATAGTCATTGGGGGCTACTGAGACTGTGGGGAGACACAAGGCTGAGTTGGGGTTATAAACGTAATCCGTGTGGATCATGTCGGGGTCAGCAGTTATAGTAGAATATGCAGGGTCTACTAAGGATGAATGATTTGGGAAATTGTATAAACTATGTATTTATTTCATATAAAAAATTTTGGAATGTACAAAAGGTAATTGACTTTTATCCGAGAAAACAATGTGAGATACACGCTTGACCAGGCATGGGCAAAGTGCGCTCAATCAGCTCACCTAGCTCCCAACCTCAATTAGGCCAATGACTATAAAATAAGGGGTCCTATTGTACCGTGCAGGTAGTCGGAGGGGCGAGACCACGATGCTTGGGTCAGAGTGGGGGAATCGTTACGTCAGTCAACGCGCAAAAATTTGAATTTTTGAACGAAAAATATGCATATTTTTCTTGCTGCATTTTGCATTGTTAAAAAATATCAATTAATTAATTTTCCCTCTATTAACTTCCGCATAAAATTCAGTTGAATAAATTACTCTGAATTGAATATTTCGGCAGCAAATTAATTGAAAAAAACTGTTGAAAAGATTTTTTAATTTTTGTTAATACAAGATTTGTTCCAATATGAATATTGAAAGAATAAATAGATTCATACCAAAAATGGAGTTAAAAGAATCCGTTCATACAAATTATCTGAGAGAAATTTCCTTGCAGAACTTTCATCGTAAAATCATTTAGAGTTGTCTTCTTTGGCTCATATATCGGCAAAAAATAAGAAAAATAGATTAAAATGTAAGGAAAAATCCCATTCATTTCAAACCCAGAGCTTTGTGTGGGACATTTCTATAAAAAAAACTTTCAACTCCATTTTTGGTATGAATCTGTTTATTCTTTCAATATTCATATTGGAAGAAATCTTGTATTAACAAAATTTTGTATTAAAAAAATTAAAAAATCTTTTCAACAGCTTTTTACAATGACAAACTTGTACAGGTTTCATAGAAATCTAATACAGTTCCAATAGACTGGATTTTGATTGAATTTTACACAACTGACAACTCATTTTTTTCCAATTTTTACTAAAATAATTATTCAATATTAAGGTAGCTAAGAAATAATCAATTTCTGGCACCATGATGTTTGAATCATTACCCCCGATACAACTGAGGATTTACCACGTTGAATTGATGAAAATTTGTTTGAATTTTTAGGCGGTAAGGTTTATAAAATTTGAAAGGAAAGCGCGTGGTGCTCTCTCTGTCTAACTGCGCCCCACTTCGTACACGCTGATACTCCCACCCTGACTACGCTGGGCTCCACGCAATTGGGGTATTGTATTTCTAATAATGGGTCTAATAGGGTTTTATGGCCCCAGCTCCCGAGGATCCGACTTTGCCCATGCCTCCGCTAGACCTCTGGTGTAGCGAAGAAGATGAGAAGACAGACCCAAAGCGTCAGTAGTCTCGTCGGGGAATTAGTCCTGCTTTCGGCGCCGGCGCTTGGGTATCATAGAGTTGCGGGGCCCAGAGTTACCGACGGCGAAGTCGCCACAGCTGTATAGTAGAATTTGAAGGGTCTACTATATGTTAACAATGTGGGGAATTGTATAAACTAAATATTTATTTATTATAATAAACTTTGGAACGTACAAAAAGTAATTTATTTTAGAAGATAAAACAATGTGAAGTATACGCTAAAGCTGTGGCGTAGCAAAGAAGATTAAGAAGGCAGGCCTCCAAACATCAGTAGTCCCGTCGGGGGATTAGTTGCTTCGCTGGCGCTTGGGTGACTCAGTCGTGGCCGGGGTCGGTGTTACCGACGGTCGAGCCGCCACAGCTGTAATTTATGGACTCAAAACAGTAATTACAATGGCGAATTTCTTAAGTTGTACGGCTTGACATAATTATCAACTATCGTCCAAGATTTATGAATTTATCATGGATCGAAATCGGTTTTTCTTTGGATCGATTGGGGAGTCCAAATTATTACTTCCGAAGCTTGATAATTGTTCAATTTTGACGTTGTGTCATTTTCATGGGGAATCACGCAGAATGGTCTGAAACGTAAAAATATGAAGTGTTATGCCCCACAAATACCATTAATTAAGAAACAGTATTAGGTAATTTCTCATTGATCTAGATAATATGAGGAAAGCAGGAAAGGAAAACCTGGAATGGGCGCAGAAGAACTTTGACTATCGAGAGTTCTTCACACACCCTTCATCAACATTTACCAGCTTAATAGTGATATTAGCAGTGGCCCTAGGGTCCTAGCGATCCGCCCTTCGGAGCACAGACCACCCTAATTGAAATTTTGGAAATTTGACCTTTGGAATCGATGCCCCGTTCAATTACTAGCATTAGAAGTGTTAGACCTAATTTTGCAAGAAAATCATTATTTCGTGAGTTATGAGCATTTTTATATTTTGTGGCATCTATCAGTTCCTGTGTATACGCGATTGTCTTCAAGGTAGATTTAAAGGATGAAGGATACGTCATCGAGTTTGCGAGTACCAAAATTATAACTTCTAAGGGGTTTACTGCACACGATGATGATGGTCGCGAAAATCACAGAGCTAAGGGCGGCCTTATATCGGCAGGAGAAACTTTCACCTTTCAATCTCTGGAGACTCTTAGTATAAACACACTTGTGAAGACGTTTGAAAATTGGATTCAATGTCTGGATCAATGATTAAATAGAAAATTCCCAAGGGTAGAAATTTTCTTCCCTGGCACGGCGGGATGTTATGCCACAGAAATACCATTAATTAAGAAATAGTATTAGGTAATTTGTCATTGATCGAGATCGTATGAGGATACGCGAAGTGGCACATATTATCCAAAACATGAAATGCCGAATCAGACAATGTTAATCTTGAAACATAAACTAACCCGATAATTGGTTCGACTAGCTCTTGTCCCAGAGGGCTACCCGGACAAGAAAATCTCGCCGGAGGAGATGAAGGGCCTGAAGGGACTAGTGACGTCCTAGATCCTACTCCTACGAAAGGTAACCAAAGCCCCGACTTTCGAAGGCATACGGGAAAGAGAAGGGGCGGTAATTTTTGGCTGCTCCGATGAAGAGACGTGGCTCAAAAGCCTATTCGCCGAAAAGAAAATAGGGAAGACGTTTTTTCTAGTGTTCGACGCTGCGGAGCTGCTTGAGCGCCACAGAGTCGTGGTGTACGTGGAAGACGAGGACATGTCCGCCCGGGAAGCAATCGATCTGATGGGTAGGCAGAATGCAGGACTCGTAGAAGAGAACTGGCTCGTCGTCAAGGGCAGTGAAACCAAGGGAGCCACGAGTGGCCATTTTGCTGCTCTTGTCAGCGAGAAAACCCTGCAGTGTGTAAAGACCTGCAATCTTAGACCTCATTGCGAGACTCAAAGAGCGTCGATTAAGATGCTCGAGAAGAACGGCACTGAGGAAAAAGGAGCGACCGATGAAGAGTGAGGCTTTCAATGGCTCACGGGTCGATCGAAATCGTTCAGATAAACTTGAATCATAGTAAAAGTGCCTCGGCCATCTTATGCCGGACGCCTGGTGGGATGCAAATACAGATTCTGCAATGAAGCAAAAAAGGACAGTTTACACATCCTCTGCGACTGTCCGGCATTAGCAGCGACGAGACTACGTTGGTGGGGCGCCGCTTTCCCCACCGCTAGTCAAGTCGTGAGCAAGGAGGCCACAGGTTTGTTAAGACTGGCAAAAAAGGCCGGGCTGGACATATAATACGAACCTCAAACAAGCAGAGCTACAATAACTCTAACTTGAGTTCGGTGGCATTGGGGAGGCTAGTCCGACCCTCCGCGCTTATTAATCTATTAATCAGTTGGTCAGATAGCCAGACACAGTCAACTAGTAATACGACGATTCGTTAAGTTACCTTCTCGTAACTTATAATACCTGATACCTACGGGATCAGATAAGGACTTTTATTTTTTTTTAATAAATCGTTTGATAGCTAAAGCAGTTGATTCTCCCTGAGAGATATTCATTTCTAATTATCTACGAGTGATCTATCCCTGTCAACGAACCCGTCCCCTCGGGTCCATTACAGAAGTTTGGCGAACATGTCTGCACCCTCCTTCCTTTTCACAAAGTTGGAGAAAGCACAACAATAAGGACAGAAAAAATTCCAAAAAATAGAAAATTTTGTCAAATCATAGGTCTTACTTTAAAAGCGGTTTCTTTTTCAACGGTTTTTTGTAAATATTTGCAAAACTGGTAGGCCGATTGAACTATTTTTTCTTTCAAATTGTGCGTCTCGATGGACCCTATTTCGGTCAATCAAAACCTATATAGCCGTCGATACAAAGTTTCCGAAATATCTCCGCATTTCTGGACTTACCAGAACATCGTTGTATGTGCTGTAGCCTCCGAAAAACGGACATAAGAACTGGAAATTTTAAGAACATTCTCGTTTATTGATAGGGACGGTTCATCTTTAATCCGGGCACAATCAGCCCACAAATATTCCTCGTACGACCACAATGAGAGATTACAGGTATTCCATTCGGAAGCCAACCATCAATGAAATTGATGGCAACAGAAAAAAAAACATAAAATTTAACAAAATAAAACATCAATAAATAACCTGTGAAGTAACAATCATCTGTCTTCTACCGTTAGGAACGATCCACTGCTTGTTAATATTCTGGCGGTTAATGCCAGTTGGATTCATTGGAGGGCGAAATCCGTCACAAAATATACTCCTGAGGGGACTAGATGATCAAGATCATTAATTTCGATCACAGCGAATGGTTGTCAGCCCGAATACAATGCTATAGTATATTGCGCACCAACGGAGGAAAACAGGACATTCTAACCGGTATGTGTATTAGGGTGGTAAAGGATGGTAAAGGGTTACCGAGGGTGGTTTGAATGATCTGTTTCCCCCCGTTTTCGTGAATAGTCATCTTGATTTCCTTAGTGATTTCGATCTCATCTTAACTTTTGATTTTTTCAACCAGTGTAAAAGAGTAATAACTGAAAATTTAACCTCAGCGAAAAAAAACAGACCAGTGTGTTAGGAATGCATCCTTTAGTTCAATAAGTATGAAGATAAATCTTCCTGCAGTGAATAGATACTAAAGTTCGGAATACATTTATGGAAAGAAAAGTTCCGCTATGTAATCGCAGTTCGAGTATTTGCAGTTAAAGTAATAATCTAATTATATCCAGATTATGACTGAACTAAACTCTCGAGCATTCGGGAGTTCCCTTCATATAATAATTATGCGGGTCATGTGTCAACCCTGCACATTACGGCTGATTCAGTAAAAAAAGAGTGAAGTAAGTTGAACTAAATTTATCGTTTAACCCTTTCACTTTTAATTTTTTGATGTGGAAAACTCGTGCAGGAAATAAAGGATTGGTCATTCATGCCCCCGCTACGCCGAATCTGAGCTAGTAGGACAAGCAGCACCTTTAAGTAGTAGTACGTATACTTCAGTGCACTGAACTGCGCATGCGCGCCACCGAAAATTTAAATAAAGTAAGAATTTCGAAAAAAAAAATCCACATGATTCCAGTCAAGATTGGAACCTAGGTTTCCCAGTTACACAGCAGGTAGTCTTCCAACTAAGCTAGCGGCGTATCGAAATTTCTCCCTCTGAAATTCAGATTCGAATACCGCCTACCTTGGTGGACAGTAGATAATGCCTGTGAATTTGATTTGTCCTTGGTTGAATCACCTAATTTCTCTGCTGGATTTTTCCGTGACTAGAATAACTCTCAGATTCAAGTCACTGATGAGATATTACTGATATTACTGTTACTGATGAGATATTAGTCACTTTTTTTTAATCAAAAATAGGATTGGTGGTTGCGGACTGAGCACTCTACTGTAGTTTTTTTTCCCTCCAAAAATAATATAAATACATCTTTTGCATTCCGTGGCCATCGAACTTTTGAAATAAATGCACCGTCTATGACATCATTTAATTTTAATCATTATAGTGGTAGTAGTACGCACGTAGTAGCACAGCGTAGCGTATAGCACAGCCTAGCCCCATTTAGTTACCACCACATAGTTGAAAAATCATTTTCTTCTCATTCAACCCATTTGAAGTTTCAATGTAGGTCATTGTGACACCATTTATTACAGTTGACGTTGAATATTAATTTCCTTATTAATTGAAAACTTAAGAAAAAGTTGGCCCCCCATTTTCGTTTTTTTTTTCATTATAGGACAAAAAATCTATTGAATTGCCTTCAATTAGACTAAATAAACTTACAATGCCTTATAGGGAACCTTTTAACGAATTGAAGCAAAAACATAATTAATTGGCAATGATCTGGGGGTAACTACGTGGGACTATGCTGTGCGCTGTTACCGATGCTCACATACGGGCTCTGCCATCTCCAAATATTATCGGACTCGCCACATATGTCTATCGAAATTCTATTAGATTTCTATAAAAGTTATATAAGTTTATAATTAAATTCATTTGGAACTTCTTTTCAATAGAAATATTGAACAGACAGCACTAGAGTCGAAATGGATTGGATTTTTCCTCAGAATTTAATCTATTTTGCACATGAATTTCCTATTTTTTGCCGATATATGAGCCGAAGAAAAAACTGAAGAAAAAACGATTTTAGCATGAAAATTCTGGAAAGAATTCTCCCTTGAATGATTTGTATGAACAAATTCTTTCAAGTCAATTTTTCCAATGAATGTATTTATTCTTTCAATATTCACATTGGAACAAATCCAAAATAATGGTCGGCCAAAATGGTCGCTAATGGAATTTTGCTAAAAATCCACTCGAATCCCATTAAAATAAGAAATTAGAATTATTTATTAGATTCCTTCATCTGTGATCATTTAAAAATTATCTTGGCTCGGTCTCTGCAGGTGATGATTTTCCTTTCTTTCTGGAGTAATTATTAATTTTTAGGAGAAACTCCGAATGAGAATCTAAAATTAATCAATAGATTCAACAACAAAGGGCAACTGGAACCCGCAGCCGAGTACTTCGGAGAAGCGGTAAGATGTTCCGTTGAAAACAACTGTGTCCTTCATACTCAGGAGGGAAGCAACAAGGTTAGCTGCTGAAACAATACGCTAGCAAGTCTGAGGAACTAACTGAGGAAGGCATGGAACAAGGTTAAAAAACCTCGTGCTAAAACACATAAGAGGAAAACGCTGGAAGAACGCAAGTCTCCAAAGAAAGTACAGTAAAGCTCTGGCGAACGCCAGCAACGACGGTTGATAAGAATTCAGCGGCAGTATCTCTAGACTAGAAAATCTCAGGAGCACGGGGTAGCGCCAATATGGGGTGTTTAATCAAGTCAGATGGCAGTTATACCGGAACTCTGAAGGAAACACTCGAACTGCTACTGAGCGAACACTTCTCTGGCTTCGTTACACAGAACGCTATGCAACAAGTTGCCGATATAACGGGAACGCAATTTAAACCTTGAGACGAGGCTGTAGTAGCCAAAATCGTGTACCCACGAGGGGTAGAATGGGTAACCAATTACTGTAAATCTCTCCAGATGCCAAGTCCAGATGGCATATTCCCTTATACTTTTGCAGAAGGGAATAGACGTCATGATCAATTACAAAGGTTCTCAGAACCAGCGTGGCTCTGAGAACCGTACCACAGGTCTGGAGGGAATCGAAAATTGCGTTTCTACCCAAGCCTGGGAAAAATAGTTACGACAAGCCTAGAGATTTCAAGCCAATCAGTGTAACCTCTCTCATTCTCAAGACGCTAGAGAGACTGATGGAGAGATACATAAAAAGATCTTTGCTAATAGACTGGCCACTGTTCTCATCATAGTATGCCTATAGAGAGGGAAAGTCCACCGAGCCCACCCTGCAACATCTGGTGGCAAAAGTCAAAGAGGAAAAACCGGAAAAATGTTACACATTGGGAATATTTGTTAGCATCGAAGAAGCGTTCGATCGCACCAAATACGATGTCATAATGAAAGCCATGTCAAGGAGGGGCTAATCAGAGACTATGACTGACTAGAGGCGAAGCATGTTAAGGATCAGGTCACTGACAGCAGCACACAACGCAGCAAAGGTAGAAGGCCACCCCATAGGAAGCTGTCCACAGGGCGGGATCGCCAGGGCAACCATGTCCAGCCAAACTACAAGAGAGCTAAGCAGCTACTCAACATGAACAGGAACATGGGAGATTCAAGGCCCATTGAAAATCCTGGGCATAAACGAAGTCGCTCTGTGCAGATTCTGCAAAGGAGAATCGGAAGACAGTCTGCAGATTCTGTGTGAGTACCCAGCCTAGCAGTGACAAGGGTGGAATACTGGGGAATCGCCTTTCCCACGAGCGATCAGATCAGGGAGCAACCAATTTCAGAATTCATAAAAGGGGCTAAAAAAGCCGGACTGGAAATTTAATTTATAACCCAACCTAGGTAGAGCTACAATAATTCGAAACAGAGTTTGGTGGCGGCAAAGAGGCCAGCCGCCCATCCGCGGAATTTTAAAAACTTTTTAACCAGGAACTGTTAAAACAATATCAACAAGAATTTTAAAAACTTTTGACCAGTTTTTTAAAATTCATTCGCTACCGAAACATTCAATTCGAAGTAATGTATTAAATAGAATTTTATGCGGAAATTGATAGAGAAAAGATTGAACAATTGATATTTTTTAACAATGCAAAATACTAAAAGGAAAACATTCATATTGTTCTTTCAAAAAATTAAATTATTGCGCTGACTGACCTAACGATACCTCCACTCTGACCCAAGCATTGTGGTCTCGCTCCTTCGGCTACCTGCACGGTAAAATAGGACTGTTTATTTGTAGTCATTGGCCTAATTGGAGTTGGGAGCTAGATGAGCTCCGAAAGCCCACTTTGTCCAGGGCTGATTTTGACAGATAAATCATTGAAGAAGTTGAATAGTTTTCCAGAGCTTTAGGGAAATCGATTTTGATATAAAGCATAATATCTCATAAGCCAGGACCAGGTAACTTTCAGGTAGCCGGTAATCAATCTATTACTACGGTCGGGTAATCTCCAAATCCTATTGGGCATTCAATTAGCCAACGTTTGTCTGCGATATTCTCGGCAGCCACGTTGGGTGGCGTGCGAATCGAACAAAAATGGCCGCTTCGCCAGAATTGGTACTAAATTTTACTTTGAAAAACCTTCAAGAATTTATTTCAGAAATGGTTTGTTATTATTATTTTCATTCCGAATATTACGACTCGAAATGGCAAAAATAAAAATTGACCATGGTCAATTGCAAATATAGTTCTAAAAATTCCACTGGAGATTGGAAATTATTGGATTTCTAAGAAATCCACCTTCATTATATAAACCGCTTTTTCCAGTGAGCATCATCATTAATTGAAAATCTCGGACACACTCACTATATATTAGGAGCTATCCCAGTTCTATCGTTCTCCATTTCCATAATTAATGAAAACGGAAAATTAATACATTTTTATCCATTCTTTTCATAGGTTGAAAATGAACGAGTATTATTCATATCCCTCCAAAAACCGTTCGAAAATTACATTTTATTCCAGTAAATCAAAAACTGGAAGTGTTCGATTTTGTATTTTTAGTCGAATAATTTAGAACCCCATTTCTCATACTCTCGTAGATAAAGAAAATTTTAAAATAGTAATTGAATTTTTTTCATGACAATTGGGTCGCGCCTCTTCCTAAGGGCTGCCAGAAGCCTTATCCAGGCCTAACTCGGTTTGTTGGTTCAGCAATTGTAGAAATTGTGACATGTTGACTTTTGACTTTTGAAAGAGGTTTTGGCCGTTCCCTTTGAAAGGGCGATGAAACGAGTCTTCCGGCCATTTTTACATGCTGCCTTCGCAGCCGCCTAATGGACAGGCGACAGGACCCGTGCCCTACGAGCGAATTCGTAGAGCCCGTTAATGCCATCCCGAAGACATTCCATCGTATGTCATCCAACCCACTCCATCTTGTGCTCAGGTGGTGAGGATCTTCCTCCACCAGACCTCATCTAGGGCATTGTGGACAATTCCCTCTGCCAATTGTAGCCAGATATGACGCAAGGGGGCAGTGTCCGGTAATAAGGCCCACCAAAGCGCGGAGCTTATACCTTCTAAGACCCACCAGCGTTTCTGCCAGCTTCTTCTTCGGTTGTCGGAAAAAGGCTCTTGTGTGGCTGGCACCATTGCCATGGCACCATCTCTTCACAATCCCCTTCTCCGCCTGTTTGCGGATACGCTCCTTGATGTGGTGCAGGTGCACGCCAAGATGGTCCTCCCTCTACAGCGTGTCGCACCTGCTTCCCCTCCTAGCTAGATCATCGGCCTTCATATTGCATATGATGCCAACGCGGCTAGGAATCCACATCACCTTCAGCTGAATGGTCTCAACTATTTTCTCCATCAGTCCAATGCAGTCGCCTGCCAGCTGCGAGTTGCACATATGCTTACGCAGCAGCCAAATCTATGCTGTCGGAGCAGATGTATATCTTCTTGCCCCTGTCGCGCCTTTCTAGTATCAGTCTGACACAGGCTCTGAGGGCAGCAAGCTCTGTCTGGAGTATGGTTGCATAGAGCAGGGATGGGCAACCTCTGCTCTGAGAACAAGTCGTACTCCCGGCCTCTATTAGCACATAACAAAGGGTAGATGAAAGCTTATTGTGCCGGGTGATGGGCCTTTATGACCTAAGTCGTAAAGGGCCTTCCCCTCGGCTGAAAACAACCAAAGTGGGGGGTAACACTCAAGAACAGGAAAAGAGGAGAAATGTTGCTGAAGAAAAAGCAAAGCGGGGAAATAAGTCAAAAATGGAAAATGTGAAATTTTCTTCACCATGACATTTTTATTAATTTTCAAAGCAGACGTTATAAATGAAATGTAAGATTCGGCTGTTTAATTTCAGAGGCAAGGAACAAATTCCCCAATACCATGTTCCAGTGGTGCCGCAATTATTTATTCAAGAAATGAAATTGATTGAAGTAAAAATGTTAATTGAAGAAAATTTGTAAAAAATATTATTTTTAAAAAATATTCCTTTTTGTACTCAGAATCAACATCAGCCGGTCAAAACTGCAAAATGTTTGGTATTTTTTCCTTGACATATTTTTCGGTAAGGTCGATATTGGACCAAAAATTTAAAAAGCAAGCGGAAAGATGTCATCAAGTCGGGAAGCTGAATTTGAAGAGTACCTTCATATTTATTTCAATGACCAATAGTTATCTTCATATTCAGAAAATTTTTTTTCCATGTGTGAATTTTCAAATTTATATTAATCGCGGCGGCCATTTTCCCCATTTTACCATTTGACAGAGACGTCATGGGACGCAATACGGTGACTGTGAGGCCCCCCACTGCTGTCCCCACTATGATCGTACTAGGACCCTTATTTAAAAAATCACAAAAAAATTTTGTGAAAAAATGGCGCAAAGTCGACGTGAATCTGATCGCCTCCAAGACAGAAACATGGGAGAATTACTGAATAGTTGAAATCACACAGTGGGCGAACTGATTATGATATAATCTTCTTTTTTAAAAACCATGGAAATATTAAAAAATGCCAAGTTTATGCTGACAGCGTCAACTAGGACAATTTTCCGCAGTTTTAGTTCCGATTGGAAAATCGATTATTGTTAATAAAGGCTTTTGTCATTCCGGCTGTAAGACAGTGTTTTACGACTGCGTCGCTTTGCTCCGCGTTCACGAAACGCTGACTACGGCTGTTATGACAAAAAATAGTGGGCGTCATACGGCCAAACAAAATTTGTCGACCAATATGATTGTTGCAAACCTCATCTTCGCTAGAAAAGTTTTTTCCGACCTAATGACAAAACATACTCATTGTTAAAAATGTTTGTAAATTTCAAACACTTTTTCATTACATAGCTAGTCAGAAATTCAAATACTCGGTAATGTACTTGCTATGACTTCTCTTTTGATTCAATTTTTCAACACATAGTAAAAAATAGTAAAATAGAACAATACGGTACAGCACGAATGCAGTACCGGAACACAGGAAGACAACACGCGTACTGAATATCTCGATGTGTTGAAATCTTCCAACACAAGTAATGGAATTTTGCTGTATGAATTGAAGTACTCAAGCAACACTGTATTATAAAAATATTACACAATATATTCTGAAATTATGATATCATCGATCTTCATCCATATTGAATTTGTTCAATACATGAACGGAAGTATTTTTAGTATAAGGAATCAACCAGCACAGTACTAGTGTAATACAAACTTATAATAGAATGTATTACCCCGCAACATGTTTCTTCAAGAAAATTTCCATAATGTTTTTTTCTATATTATTATTTCTATAATAATATTCTCGGAACGAGAAAACTAATTTTCTAATATTCGAGACTTTGGCGTATCGACCCAAACAATGTTATAAATAATATTATAAATGCATAAGAAAAACCAAACTCTGTAACCCCGAGAAAATTGTTATAACGTTTAGAGAAAGTTTTGGCGAACGTTTTTTTTGTATCAGAGGGAAATTCTCAAATAAAGAAATTCTCCATTTTTTGTCCACTTTTCCCCGAAGCAGCCCTTTAGCTCGAATGGTCAACACGTGTGCGCTACTCTTCCTCTCGATGAATCGGGGCACTGTTCTTTTTTTTATATATGTCCTGTTTATTGTCCCTTTACCTAACTAATTGTATTCCCTCCATTGCAGTAAGGAAAGAGCAAAATAACTTCACCTAAAATTTTCCTAAAAGTTCAGTTCACACCCACGATTCGAAGAGTTGACATCGTCAAAGTGTTAAAACAAGTTTTTATTGCCGTTCTTATAAGGAACCTGTATGAGTATTAATAAGGTGAGCTCTATCGAGTGACGGAATTTTTGTGCATCAGATTCAAGACTGCAGACAGGTAAGAAAACTTTTTTTATATGAGTGCCTGTATTTGAAAACGGAAAAGTGCCGCTTAAAATGAAATCAAGAACGTTTTCGGTTTCCGAAAAAGTGAGCTCCATCAATTATTTTCATTGTCCCGCCAGTGAGTGTACTAGGCACTATTTATTTTGTTAAGTGGTTTCAATTATCCAGGGAAAAAACTTACCCAGTTTATCCCGGTCATTAATTAAAAAAATCATATAATACTAAACGCTTGAGCAACCATTCGATATGTTGTTCATAACGTTATAGACTTTGGCTTTCTGTTGCACTCATCTTAAGGAGACAATTCTGGGGGGTTCAGGGAAATAACATATAGATTTTTCCATTCAATTTGTCGGTACAATTTTATTGAAAAAAAAATATTCGCTTCCTTCAGGCAAGATGCTACGCCGCTCAAAATGCGTAGAGGCAATGAAAAAAATTGAGTGGTAAATAAACCAAAAAATCGATTGATTATTCTGATGCTCAATATAGGTAAAATCAAACGTAATTTGCCACTTATCGTGATAGGTTGCATTACGCACTTTTCCAGCACTTTTACTTGGATATACTGTAATAGTTCTATGGAATTAGAATATTGGTCTGTTTGTGGAATTTTTCAGGTACTTCTTGCTAATCAATCCAGCTCAGGGTTCCAAGAAAGGCGGAAAAAAAGACAAAGCATGTCTTTCGATCCAAAGGTGGTCAAATTTATGGGAGGAGTGGAAAGATATCGAAGATAATCAATGCCAACTGTACATTCTAAACCCCTGATCCATATTCACATATTTTTAAGCTGACATTACCTTGTAAGAAAAATAAATGTTTACATTACCTTATCAAAAACATGTATTAATTTCACGGTACCCACCTATTCCTCAGTTATACGTGAAGTATCGAAAACTGTATGGGAAAATGACAGAACCCACGTATTAGCAATAGTTATCACCGGTTGATTCAAAATTACATTACGCAGGCATTTAGAAATGTCATCATACGCATTTTAAATTCTCAACATGCTTGTATCGCATAAGTTTATCACATGTGTTTTTGGTAACCAGTACGATTGTATTGAAAAAATTCAAAATTATGTTGAAAAAATTAAAATACAATGATGAAATGAATTGACAAGACAGTATTTAGAAAATATCATATTAGTTTTCTGATTTTACTTGACATTTGCATTATAATATAACGAAACAGCTTTGATATCCCACGTTACTGTAAAGTGCGGCCGTTCACATCACAGTATTGAAAATGTGCAGTATGGTATTGCTACAGTGCTGCCATTACATGTATTGTGATTCTTGATCGGAAATTTTGAAACAGCTGTTTCAAACCCCGTCCATAGGAAATTGATTCGCAAAAAAGTCAACTTGGCGCGCCGGGCTGTTTGATAATGAACATACTTCGTAGGAAGTGAATGATTGACAAAGCTAGAGTTCGCACGCTAATTGACAAAACGCCAAAACTATTGAG
>NW_011887897.1:40606-42287 GCF_000806365.1 Fopius arisanus | reverse complement strand
GAGGTTTGCAACAATCATATTGGTCGACAAATTTTTTTTGGCCGTATGACGCCCACTATTTTTTGTCATAACAGCCGTAGTCAGCGTTTCGTAGGCGCGAAGCAAAGCGACGCAGCCGTAAAACACTGTCTTACAGCCGGAATGAAAGCCTTTATTAACAATAATCGATTTTCCAATCGGAACTAAAACTGCGGAAAATTGTCCTAGTTGACGCTGTCAGCATAAACTTGGCATTTTTTAATATTTCCATGGTTTTTTTAAAATAAGATTATATCATAATCAGTTCGCCTACTGTGTGATTTCAACTATTCAGTAATTGTCCCATGTTTCTGTCTTGGAGGCGATCAGATCCACCTCGACTTTGCGCCATTTTTTCACAAAATTTTTTTGTGATTTTTTTTTATGTTAGTAATTACCAAACAAATAATGCAATCAACAGTATTGGTACCTGTTTTAAGCCTCTCTGACATGTGTTAGTAGTAGTGTAAGAACCACTACGGCGCCCCCCACCCAGGGACACTATGGCCCCACCTCCCCACCTGCCGGAGTAGCACGGCTCCGACGTGTGTAAGCGGTGGGGCCATAGCATCGTACGGGTGCGCCGCCCGGGCGCGCACCCCAACCCCGAGCGGTTTTGGGAGAACCGCTGGTCCCTCGGCCGCGAGATTGAAATTTGGGGGTCAAAAATTTATGACCCCCTCCGCTACATATAGGTTTAATACCCCACTACCACACCGACCGAAATAACGCGGTTGCCGTATGTGCTGCGTATACCGTGTATCGCGAGCGCGTATCCTAACCCCCCCTGGGTCCCAGGCTTGAACGATTTGGGAGGCTCAGAAATTTCGCCCATATTCCCGATACCCCGTACACTAATGACGGCGAGGAAAAAAGTCGCGCGCGTATACCCATGTAGGCCCTACCCCGACACGGCACTTGCCCAACGGCCCATTCTGCCCCTACACTTCACAATAAATATAATCATTCACCTTACCTTACGCACGTTACTCTCTGCTCACGGGCGCCAATCCAAAAAATAGTCATTTATTGTCAGTTTTTTCGGCGACCACTAGTCACTAAACCTAACTTAACTTTATCCGTAGTCTTTCAAAACACAGGCACTACCACTCCCTATTTAAAATGTCGTCTATTTCCTGGTCCTCGTCCGACTCCCCGAATAACGACACCTGGGCCAGTTCCTCGTCCTCGTCATCCCAGTCATCCAGCTCGGCCCTCTCCGTGGCCAACCAGCTGGCCATCCGACGCTGGGTATATTCCTCAGGAGGAATGCTCATTGCGAACGGGCCGTCGGTTTGCCACCAGCCCAGGTGAGGTGGATCGCTTCGACCCCGATGACGGGTGTCATTCTCCGGGGGTGGTGGAAGCACCCACTCGTGCTCCACCCGCAGATGCCACCGTCGGTCGGGGAAGGGGGGGTCCAACCCGTCGTACCCCGGCCGTAGCCCGTACGGGTCCGGGTCATCTTTGATGGGGATGGTACCCCCGAGCGGTGTCCAGACGGATCCACCGATGATGATGACGACGAGGACCATCCGGCATCCGAGCTCAGGGGTGCCACCAAATTTTTCCCCGTGACCCTCATGCGACACACACACACACACACACACACACACACACACACACACACACACACACACACACACACACACACACACACACA
>NW_011887897.1:26598-40392 GCF_000806365.1 Fopius arisanus | reverse complement strand
CTGGGCAGAGGTGTACTGCTACAGGGCGCGTCCCCGGGTGGCGGATAGGGGAAAGCTCGTCCTCTCCTTAGGGGGAGGAAGGGTAGGGGCGAAAGCCCCCGCGGACCAAACACACTACAGGATGGGTATGGATCTAATCAAGCCAGCTACGTTTACGGTGCAGGGGAGGGATACCCCAGTGCCGGCGTCTGAGAGTGCGAAAGCAGGCTCTCATGCGTCGTCAGCCAGCGACTGCAGCGTTGTGGGGGTGGCTCACTTGACCCCCACAATGTCAAAAGTGCCGAGTGATAAAGTGATGAGTGAGGAGAAAAGGACAGCGACCTGGGCTAAAGTGGAGAGCCTCATCGGGGACCTGCGTGCCTTTGTCCAACCGAAAATGAACGTTCATAAGGAGATTAAAGCGATGGTAACGGCGATTAGCAGAGAATTCAGAAACCTGAAAACGCTGGAAGATGCTGACCATACTATGAGAAAAAATCAGCCCCACAGTGGCGAGATTACCTCCCCCCGACCAGGGCGCTGTAGGACGCACTTTGATACCACAGCCAAGGACACAGATGCGGAGGCAGAAGTACCTGTGCGGAAGGCAAGCCCGCGGGAAATCAGGCAGGCCAAGAGAAGAAAGCGGGAGTTGCCTGGCTACGCAGACCAGAGCAAGAAGAGACCAAAGGGGGCCTACCCTGCCTCAGCTGCAACGGTGCGATCACCTGTTGCACCTGCTGAGCAGCAGTGGATCTTGGTGGACCGGAGGAAGGAGAAGAAGAGAAGTGCCCGGATGACGCCGGGAAAACCTTCAGACTTGACTAGGCGTAGAAGAAGACCTCCGGTAGCGAGTGCCAGACCGGATGCCCTAATCATCCGCCCAAGTGACAAGGCGAAGTACGCCGAGGTACTCGCCAAGGTCAAGAGGGACGTACCCTGCGAGCAGGCACGGGCCTGTGTGGACACCGTGGGCAGAGGTGATACTGCTACACGGCGCGTCCCCGGGTGGCGGATAGGGGGATGCCCGTCCTCTCCTTCGGGAGAGGAAGGGTAGGGGTGAAATAATATAGCCCCCGCGGACCAAACACACTCTTACGATGGATATGGATCTTTTGAAACCAGCCACGTTTACGGTGCAGGGGAGGGATACCCCAGTACAGGCGGCCGAGGGTGCGAAAGCAGGCCCTTTGTCGTCTTCATCCAGCGACTGCAGCATCATGGAGGCTGACCACTTGGCCTCTGTGGTGTCCAAAGCTACACGTGGAGACAAATCAGGTGGCAAGGGCACAGGGTGTGTTAACCGTGTGATCACCACTGAGAGAAGGCTGGGATTGACCCAGTCCCCACCTGACAAATAATGGAAGCAGGCGTTTGCGAAGTTGGAGGGTTTGGTCTTTGGGCTCCATGACATCATCCAGCCCAAAACCAACGTGCATCGGGAGATCAAGTCAATGGTCACATCGATTTGCTCCACCTTTCGTAGATTGAAGGATCTGGAGGGTAAACAGGACAGGAAGCCCACGGTAGGACCTGAGCCTAGCCTAACAGCAGCAACACCGGTGGCCGTCCGGGCACGCCTTGACTCGGAGACGACTATCAAGGACACGGACGCGGAAGATGAGCGGGAGATTCGCAAGGGCCTCAAGAGGAAGAGATCGAAGGACTCACCTGGCACCCCCAATCAAGCTGTCAAAAAGACAAGACAGCAGACCCCAGCTGTGCAGCAGCGGCCGGCAGCACCCCCAGCTACCCAGAAGAGTGGTCCCCGGCAAGATTGGGTACTAGTGACGGGGAAGAAGAAAGCACGCCAAGCAGACTCAAAGCCTGTTGTGAAGGTGAAGGGGAGCGACGAAAGGAAGCAGCAGGACAGGACTCGCCGCGGCATCCAGGTGAGACCCGAC
The DNA here is from genome assembly GCF_000806365.1 of Fopius arisanus. Taxonomy (NCBI): domain Eukaryota; kingdom Metazoa; phylum Arthropoda; class Insecta; order Hymenoptera; family Braconidae; genus Fopius; species Fopius arisanus. The sequence goes on along the minus strand of NW_011887897.1, from coordinate 38,509 downwards.
GCCATCATTGTGCGCCCGACAAACAAGGGCCGCTACTGTGATATTCTTCGCCGGGTGAAAAAGGAAGTCCCGGAAGACCAGGCAGGCTGCGTACAGAGCATCCGCCGGACAACCACCGGCGACATGCTGCTAACGCTGAGGAAGAGGACCACGGATGGCGCTCCGCAACTCCGTAAGGCAATTGCTGATCTCCTTGGAGAAGAGGCGAAGGTAGTTAGCAAAGAGCCACAAGAGGAGATTGAAATCAGGGACCTGGACGAGGTCACCACCAAGGAAGAGGTCTTGGAGGCCCTGCGTGCAGCAGCCGGTGAGGATCTGCCCATTGACCCTGGCGCTGTTAAAACCATCCGGAAGGCCTTCAGGGGAACACAGACGGCAGCAGTGACCCTGGCAACCCGGACGCTCAAGAAGGTAATAGGAGACCACTCGAAAATTAAGATCGGGTGGGTAAACTGTCGAATAGTGAGGGTAGACCGCCCGCAGAAATGCTTTAGGTGCTGGCACTACGGCCACCTCGCCCTACACTGCAAGAGCGAGGTCGACAGGTCCGGACTTTGCGTTAAATGCGCTGAGCCTGGGCATAAGGCGGCAGAATGCACCAAGGCGACCAAGTGTGCGATATGCGCGGAGACTGGAGGGAAGGTGAGCGACGACCACATAGCAGGCAGCAACAGATGTCCCGCGCTGAGAGCAGCGCTTCAGAAGGGCACAAGAGCGAAGTTATGAGAGTACTGCAGATTAATCTCAACCACTGCGAAGCCGCACACGACCTTCTACGGCAGACAGTGCGGGATCTAGGGGTGGAACTGGTGTGCATCTCGGAGCCGTACTTCCAGTTTGATTCGGATTGCTGGGCTACAGACAAGACCGCGAGGGCGGCAGTCTGGAGCTGCGGAGCTGAACCCATTGAGACTTCAAATGAGAACATGGAGTCGGGTTTCGTGCGGGTCATGGTGGCTGGTATCTACGTGTACAGCTGCTATGCCCCGCCGAGCCTTACGGCGGAGGAGTTCGCCGACTTCCTCGATCGATTGATCAGCGACGCGAGGCAGCACTCCCCGGTAGCCATCGCGGGCGATTTTAACGCTTGGGCGGTCGATTGGGGAAGCAGAGTGACGAATTCTAGGGGACAGGCGCTGCTGGAAGCTATGGCACACATAGACTTGGTGCTCCTGAACAGCGGAGAGGTGCCTACGTACACGAGGGGGAACGCGACATCCATCGTTGATCTCACATTCATGAGTGGTAGCCTTGCCAGAGGAAACCACTCATGGAAGGTGAGCAGCGTATATACCGCCAGCGACCACCGCGCACTGCTGTGGGAGGTCAAGCCTGGCCGGAGAGGGAGGCTGATGCCGATAAGGACCAACCCCGTCGGCTGGAAGGCAAGCACTTTCGACCCCGACACCTTCAGAGTGGCGTTGGAAGGAGGGCCACTTGGCGGCAGCAATGCAACCGAGAAGGCCGCGGACATTATGAGGAGAGTCACGCGAGCTTGTGATGGCAGCATGCCTAGAAAGAGCGTTAACCATCGAAGGCCACCAGTATACTGGTGGTCTGAAGAGATTGCGGCCTTGCGAAGGGAATGCAACGCGACCAGAAGACGAGCCCAGCGCGCTCGGAGGAAGGGTGATTGCATCACGCTAGAGGCCGAATACAAGTCGGCCCGCCGTAAGTTCGCCAAGGCTATTAAGAGGAGTAAAGCCAGCGCGTGGGGAGAGCTCACAGCCCCGGTGGAGGACGACCCGTGGGGAAGGCCGTACACGGTGGTCATGGCGCGTCTCAAGTGCCAAGCCATACCACCGCCTACGTGCCCGATCCTGCTCAACAGGATCGTTAACGTGCTTTTCCCCAGCCAACCCGATTTCCGACGCATCAGCGGAGATAACGTCCCGCATACCATCCCGTGCGTTACCATGGAGGAGCTGCTGGAGGCGGAGGGCCGAGTTGGGTGCTCCGAAGCCCCTGGCCCAGACGGGGTCCCCAATGTGGCCATTAAGGAAGCCGTTAAGGCCCTACCAGGACTCTTCTTGGAGGTGTACACCAACTGCCTCCGGGAGGGCACATTCCCCGGAGCGTGGAAAAAGCAGAGGTTGGTGTTGCTCCCCAAGGGGAAGAAGCCGCCAGACGAACCAACATGGTATCGTCCCCTCTGCATGTTGGACACAGCAGGGAAGATCCTTGAGCGAATCATACACAGGAGGATTGAGGCCATCGTCGACCCCTTGTTGGCCAGCAACCAACACGGGTTTAGGCGAGGGAAATCAACGCTCGGTGCCATCGATCTAGTGGTGTCAACCGCCAAGAGGGCGATCACTGGAGCCAGATGGAACAGGGGAACGAAGAAGTACTGCCTATTAGCCACGCTAGATATCCGGAACGCGTTTAATTCCGCCAGGTGGGACTGTATTATGGCAGCGCTCGAGAGATTTGGAGTCCCGGAGTACCTACGCAGGATAGTGGAGAATTACTTCTCGGACAGAGTCTTAGTGTATGACACACAGGAGGGTCCCAGGGAACACAGAGTCACTGGAGGCGTGCCGCAGGGCTCTGTGCTGGGGCCACTCCTGTGGAATGTAATGTATGACGGCCTGCTTAGGCTGGTCCTTCCACGGGAAGCCAACCTGGTGGCGTTCGCAGACGATGTGGCCGTGGTGATAGTCGGCAAGCACATTGAGGACATCGGGATCGCCTTTGAAAGGGCTTATAGCGCTATTCACCTGTGGATGGAGACGATGGGGCTGCGCCTGGCGGAACAGAAAACTGAAGCCGTGCTCATCTCGGGCCGGAGGACCTTAGAGACCATCAAGCTGAGAGGCGGGGACTTTGAACTCACCTCGGGGCCGCATGTACGCTACCTTGGGGTGTTGATTGACGCCCGGCTTAACTTCAAGCTGCAGGTGGACCATTCCACTGCGAAGGCCTCCGGCGTCCGGGCGGCACTAGCCCGCCTCATGCCGAACGTAGGTGGACCGGGCCAGCGGAGAAGAGCCTTGCTATCCTCAGTGAGCACGTCAGTTATGACGTATGGTATCTCCATATGGGGGGAAGTCTTGAAAACGGAGGCAACCAGGCGTAAAATGGCCGCAGGTTACAGGCTGAGCGCGATCAGGGTAGCAAGCGCATACAGAACCGTCTCCGACGATGCGATCGGAGTGATCGCTGGATTGTTACCGGTCGAAATCCTGGCGGAGGAGAGACACAGCCTATACCGACGGAAGGAGCAGCTTGCAGCAACCTCACCTGGGAAACCCCTGGAGAGGCGGACGGTGGCAGAAGCTGCACACGAGGCAAGACGCACCAGCCTGGAGAAATGGCAGGCTAAGTGGAGTTCCTCCCGAAAGGGGAGATGGACCTACCGACTGATACCGGAGGTGACCAAATGGGTCAACAGGCGGCACGGGGAGGTCAATTTTTACCTCACCCAGTTCCTGTCGGGGCATGGATGCTATAGAGCGTACCTCCACAGATTCGGGCATGACGATTTCCCGGACTGCCCGATCTGCCCAGGGGTGCCCGAAGACGCCGAACATGTCTTCTTCACCTGCCCACGATTTGCACACCAGCGTGGCGGGTGGGAAGAAGCATTAGGTGGATCGATCCCGCCGGAGGCCCTGGTGGGCCACATGGTCGATGACGAAGTGGTTTGGAAAGCCACTAGTGACTTCGCAGCAGAGGTGCTGAAGACACTGCGCATTGACGAGCTTCAAAGACGCGAGGCAAATATCGCAGGTAGGTGAGCTACTAGTACTCTAATCTGTTCACAGGTGCAGGGAGAGCGGACCTGACCGCTGATGTCCCCCCCCCGTGAGGTAATGCCTGCCGGCGGTTCCGCGGGGGGTTCAAGGGACCAGGCGATGAGAGGAAGAAAAAGGGGGTTTACTCAGTAGGCCTGTGTGGACAAGGTCCGCAGGACAACCACGGGCGATATGCTGCTGGTGTTGACCAAGGACAGTGCCGACCAAGCCCTTGTACTAAGGAGGACCCTCAGCGACCTTCTTGGAGAAGATGCCGAGGTTTTGGGGAAGGGACCGCAGGGGGACATAGAGGTGAAAGACCTCGATGACCTGACGACTAAGGAGGATGTCCTCGAAGCCCTTAGGGGGGCTGCTGGAGGGAATGAGGTGCCGACGGATGCTGTCAGAACACTCCGAAGGGCATATGGGGGAACCCAAACTGCAATAGTCACGCTGCCCGAGAAAGCAGCGCGTGCCATACTGGATGGGGACGGTCGGCTCAGGATAGGCTGGGTCAACTGTAGAGTACGGAGAATAGCTAGGATGACCAAGTGCTATAGGTGCTGGCACTATGGTCATCTAGCTGCCAGGTGCAAGAGCTCCGTGGATCGATCACAACTCTGCGTGAGATGTGGAGAAGCCGGTCACAAAGCGAGTGGATGTAGGAGGCGGCCCGCTGCGTACTCTGCATAGAGGAAGGCAAGGCGGCTGAAAACTCCCATATGGCTGGAGGGGGAAGGTGCCCAGTCTACAGGGAGGCGAGGGAGATCCTAAACAAGCGCCAATGAGAGTACTGCAGCTCAACCTTCACCATTGTGAAGTGGCACAGGACCTGCTTATGCAGACTGTGCGGGAGCTGAAGGTGGATCTGGCGATCCTTTCGGAGCCCTATAGGCACCCCACAAGTCCTTCCTGGGTTGCGGACTCGTCGGGCAGAGCTGCCATATGGCGCTGCGCTGGCGGTTCACTCCAGGGAGACTCGTGGTGGAATGCGGAGGGATACGTCAGGGCGAAGATAAATGAGGTCAACTACTATAGTTGCTATGCACCGCCCAGCCTCTGTATTGAGGAATTTGAGCTCTTGCTGGACCGACTGCGCGAGGACGTGAAGGAGCACCCCCCAGCCGTAATAGCTGGGGACTTCAACGCTTGGGCAGTCGACTGGGGGAGTAGGAAGACGAACACAAGAGGGTGTAGGCTGCTGGAGGCAATGGCCACAATGGAAGTGGTCCTCCTGAACACCGGGGAGAAAAGCACCTTTGTTAGAGGTGAGGCGAGCTCTATAGTGGACCTCACCTTTGCGAGTAGTAGTCTGATACGGGACGGACATACTTGGAGGGTGCTGGATACTTACACAGCGAGTGACCACCGAGCCATCCTCTGGGAGCTCCCTTCGGGGAGAAGAAGGGGGACTGGTGTACCACGGAAGGCGACTTCTGTTGGCTGGAGGGTGAGCGCCTACGACTATGACGCATTCCTGATTGCACTGGGAGCACCGCAAGTGAGCGAAGGTACTGCAGAGGAGAGGACTGCCACGACAATGCGGAGAATCATCGAGGCCTGTGATGCCACGATGCCCAGGAAGATTGCGGCTGCCCACAGAGCACCAGTTTACTGGTGGACCGGGGACATCGCGGCGTTACGCAGGAAGTGCTGCTCTGCAAGAAGGGCCGCGCAGCGGCGAAGGGGGAAGACGGATGCAGAGGCCCTGATCTCAGTTTACAAGGAGGCGCGCAGGGAACTCAACAAGAAGATTAAGGCTAGCAAGAAACAATGCTGGAATGAGCTGATGAGTGAAGTGGAAAGTGACACCTGGGGACGGCCGTACAAGGTTGTCATGAACCGGCTTCATAACCAAGCAGTACCGAGGCCGACCTGCCCAAAGCTTCTGAGGGAAATCGTAGTGACACTATTCCCGGCGCAGCCGGACATGAAATACCTGGAGTCACGGTACCAGACGAGTGAGATCCCGAGGATCACCGAGAAGGAAGTAATGGAAGCCTGTGCGAGGGTGGGGAATACGAAGGCCCCTGGGCTGGATGGTATCCCTAATGTAGCCCTCAAAACGGCCATCTGCGCAGAACCCACGACATTCCTGGAGATGTACAACCAATGCTTGCAGGAAGGATGTTTTCCCGACGTGTGGAAGAGGCAGAAACTTGTGCTGATTCCCAAAGAGAATAAGCCTACAGACAGCCCGTCATCATACCGTCCGCTCTGCCTGCTAGACACCGCGGGAAAAATCCTCGAGCGTATTATTGCTCGGAGGATCGAAGCGGTGGTGGATCCCAAGCTGGCCGAAAATCAGTATGGCTTCCGCCATAGGCGATCGACGATTGATGCCATCAACCTGGTTGTCAGCACCGCCAGGGAGGCGATAGCGGGACACAGATGGATGCGTGGGTCAAAGAAGTACTGCCTGGTGGTAACGCTTGATATTAAGAATGCGTTCAACTCGGCGAGATGGAACAGCATTGTGAATGCACTCGGCGACATGGAAGTTCCAGGATACCTGCAGAAGATAGTGGCGAGCTACCTCCAAAACAGGATCCTGACCTACGAGACGGGAGACGGCACTGAGGAGTATAGGGTGTCAGGGGGGGTACCCCAGGGCTCGGTCCTGGGTCCCCTCTTGTGGAACCTTATGTATGACGGATTACTCCGCGTACAGGTGCCCGCCGGAACGAGAATGGTGGCCTTCGCTGATGATGTGGCACTGGTCATCGTTGCCAAACATCTCGAGGAAGTCCACCTCTCCTTTGAGACACTGTACGACAGGATCAGGGAGTGGATGCGTACAGCGGGGTTGGAGCTGGCTGCCCACAAAACAGAAGCGGTCCTCATTACTGGGAGAAGGAAGGTAGAGCAGATGAAGTTGCAGGTCGGAGACTGCGAAATCACCTCCAAGCCATTCATCCGGTACCTGGGGGTGGCTATCGACGCTCGCCTCAGCTTCGGCGAGCACATCGACCAGGTGTGCAGGAAGGCGTCAGGGGTGAGAGGCGTGCTGTCCCGGCTAATGCCCAACATTGGGGGGCCAAGACAGCGAAGGAGGCTTCTGCTGGCCTCAATGGTCACGTCAGTGATGACGTACGGCATCGGCGTATGGGCTAGCGCCCTCCAGGCGGAAGTTCGCAGACGAAAGGTAGCCTCTGTCTACCGCATGAGTGCGCTGAGGGTAGCCAGTGCCTATCGTACCGTGTCTGAGGACGCGGTATGTGTTCTAGCCGGGATGGTTCCCATAAGGCTACTGGCTGAGGAGAGGGTAAGGCTGTATCGCAGAAGAACCGACCCTGAAATGAGTACGGCGGAGCTCAGAAGGGAAGAACGCCGGAGGAGCATCGCTCGGTGGCAGGAATTGTGGGACCGCTCAACTAAGGGCAGGTGGACCCACCGTGTGGTACAACAGGTAGACGATTGGCCAAATCGGAAGCACGGTGAGGTCAATTACTACCTCACGCAGATGTTGTCAGGACATGGGTGCTTTCGGGAATACCTCCATCGAATTAAGTGAGAGGATACCCCGGAGTGCCCGACCTGTGTCTTGGCTGTGGAGAGCGCCGAACATGTGTTCTTCGCATGTCCTCGTTTTGAGGAGGAAAGGCGCGAATGGGCGACCAAACTGGGGGGGGGAGACTACCCCAGACACATTCGTAGGAGCCATGCTACGGGATGAGGAAGCCTGGCTACCAGTGATTATGCGGCAGCAGTCTTGACGAAACTGCGACGACTCGAGCGTACACGCAGGAGCCAGCAGAATGAAGATGTAGCTAGGGACCCACCCCAACCCTGCTAGAATAAGGAGGAGCCACGGCTAGTAACCACCCCCGCGAAGTAATGCCTTGCGGCGGTTCCGCGGGGGGTAAGTGGGTGTGAACAAAGGGGGTTTTTTTTAGTCGGTAACAGTTGCACCTTAGCCGAGCTCAGGGCTGTCCGCCCAGGAGGCATCGTGGTCGCTCCATCTAGACCTGACTGAATCCGGCACACCGGGCCCGAACATCTGGGCCTGACGGGGTGTAAAACCTTTTCTCCCCCTATTCAAAACACACACACACACACACACACACACACACACACACACACACACACACACACACACACACACACACACACACACACAATAATCCTCGTTGTGGCACACACAATAATCCTCGTTGTGGCACACACAATAATCCTCGTTGTGGCACACACAATAATGCTCGTTATGGCACACACAATAATCCTCGTTGTGGCACACACAATAATCCTCGTTATGGCACAAAAAGATCGCTACACTAAAACCCCGGCTTCTTCTCGCGACCGCGCTCCGTTAACGACTGAAAAAAATGGACGCCTGACTTACGGCCGATCACCAAGTCGACTACTCACTCTGGAACAATGTGCTGATGTTGCAGTTTTGCACGTGCACTCTGACGTCTTCTCCACGGTAACCCATCCTAGGCGGCGAAGGTCAGGCTTCACCAAGTCGACCACTCGCTCTGGAACAATTTGCTGATCTTGCAGTTTTGCACGTGCACTCCCGACTTCTTCTCCACGGTAACCCATCCTAGTCACCGAAGGTCAGACTAGCCGTCGCCAGCTGTACTTACCTTGCTACCGGGGTATCTCTACAGAGAAGAAGAGTTTCATAATAATAAGAATATTCTTTATTCATTTATAAGGCGAATACAATTTCTTAAAAATTCATCTATAAAATAAAAAAAAGTCCAGCATCACACCGCGCGAAACAATTTCGGCATTCTCCGTGGCCTGCCCCGCCGCCGTTTGGGCACATCTTCTGGGACCACCGTCAAAATAGGTGGTGGTGGTGAGAATGTGCGCTCTCTCCTGAGCTCCTCTTCCAGAGCCCTTGTACACGAGGGGCACCTTTCCCCTGGTGCCCGTCTCTTTAATTTTGGCAGCTTAAGCGCCAGAATCTGCTGAGGGGTCAATGGTATCAATGATACCCAGCACGGTTTTCCACGTACCACATCAATAGGTCGTTCAGCTGTAAAAGCAACGACCGAGCATCAGACACCTTCATAAGTTTGACGTAAATATTACATACTTACCATTTCTTATCGCAAACCGATGAGACCCCACCGAATCTACTCCTTCGCGTATCACCGCTCCGTCATAGTATTCATTTCGAATACTTTTCCTGTATGGCCGCACGGCCCATTATCACCCCTCACAGTATTTCGGTCGATTTCACTGTGGGTATGGACCAGGAATGCGCAGCCAGGGAGATATTGGCCATTTTTCCCGATTAGGCGCATCTTTTATGTGACGATCATTCAATACTATCCCTTATGTCTCGTTTCAATTCCCGAACCAAAGCCTTTAAAGCAGCCCTTCGCACTGAATACCCTTCCGTCACACTTAAAATATGCTCCCGACCGTTACTCAGAGCCCTTTCAAATTCAGCGACTATCACTTCAACAGATACCACCTCGTTTTCAATTCGGAAATCCCACTTCTTCGTCGTTGAATCTGCTTCACGTTGCTCAACTTCACACCTTCTTCTTCTTCGCAGTCTTAAAGATCTCCGGCTTGTCCCCAAATCCATCAAAAAAACATTCAACAAGGATAGAACCGAACATTACAGTGCTGGATGAGCATCTAAATAATTGTCATAAGCGAAGACCCCTCCTAACATCACGATCTCCTCAATTTTGAGGTGTAAGCAAAACGTATCCATTCTTTTTTCTATCTTTCACTTCGCGTTAACCGAAAAGCGATATGCCTATGCGTCACTACTTACAACAAATGTAAAGAAGACACTGAGAGAAATGTATGAGGGTTTGAATAGTCAAATGCTAAAAACAAAAAACATTATTCTTCATAGATACATCCATTTATTACAGGCTCAGTTCGAACGATGATGTATACAAATTAAAATTCTTTGTATATGAATTCGCATGGATGATATGGGCCCCCAAGAAAACGTATAGATAAACGGCCTTCTACAAGTAACGTCTTATGATAGATGTATTCTGCGTGATCGTCCAAAAGTGCTGTAGATACACGTGTAGGGAGGAAAACATCATGCTCAGCACCCAGAGTAGCAACGATTCTTCTACCATATTTGGTGTTGACACTTTTGAATGCAGTAATCTGATAATCCGCGCCCAGAGTTAGATCTCCAGTCAATCCGCTTGACGGGGAGAGTCTCGCATCGGGCAATTTTGTTGATACTTCGCTCAGCCATTTTTCGAAAAAATCTTTGCAATCAAAACGAGCACAAATTGATATCGTGAAATAGAACCAGACTTATGAAGAAAAATGACAATTGAAAACATACCTCTATTTCTTCACAGTTCGCAGGAAACTTAACGATGCAAACATAACAACTGTTGAATGAGTACTGATAAATCTTGAGATTTCCCTCAAATATATACGATTCTCACTTATTACCACCCGTGGGGTCCGCCAATCATGTAGCCGTAATTAGGTGATCAACCAATAGCAGTAATCGCCGTGTCCAAATTGATTCCTCAAATTCACGGCCGTAGACTTGAGTCATGAAAAAGACACGTGCATGTAATTCTATCATGACTTTATTTGCTGCATTCGAACTGCTGATCGTTGCAGCACGTGTTCAAAAAATATGCAGTTATGATTATGTCTTTTGTCCAAGACAAAATCACAAAATCCGCAGATGACGAATCATCATAATACATCAGCGTGTAACAGTATCCGTGATTCATCGACCGTGTGATTTTCGACGATTTTTCAAAATGCTGACCATGCATCACGTGTTCCCAAGTCGCAATTTCATGTTTGTACTCTCTCCGATCACCATATTTATAAAACAGTTGTCTATTGCCGCTCTTCAGATGTCTTATATCCGTAGCGTGATTCGTTTGCAGATATTATTCGTTGTTTTACACTTGAAAGAGATAATTTTGAAACAGTTACAATGGAGTGTCAAGATAATCGAAAAAATAGGCGATATCTCTATTTTTTATTACAACTGATAGATTTCATTTGCGATCGAGTACCTGCGTATCAAGAGTTGTTTTCGATCAACGAACCAAGTATTGGGATAGTTTATCCCGAGGAACATTGAACAGAATACTAGAGCGCATAGTTTGTCATACACCCTGTCGAGTACTATCGCAGGCTTATCGACAGGGGTTCTTGACACCATACAGTGGAATTTTGCGGGTGGTTACGCGTGCTCTTCAATGTTCTAACAAACGCGACGCCAGGTGCCTATCATCACTTTTCGAACATTCCAAACGTAAGTATTATATTTTCATCATTCGTTCATATACCTCACAGTTACAATATAAGGCCCACCCACTCTTTGCTTAGGAGTAAGAGAGGAACACGGTCTCGAAGATTCAACATCGTCAGAGGAGGATGATGAACAGGTTATTCCTCAATACCAAAAACGGTCTGCTGAGGGTGTACTATCTGTAGGGCCAGTAAAAAAGAAAAGATATACGACCCCTCTTGTTAATGCTCGCTTACCCTCATCGCAGCCGGGCTCTTCCGGTATGCAACTATATTCTGATACGGATAGTGAGGATGATTCATGGGCGACACACAGCGCTGCAGTTGAAAGACGATTGCAATTGAGAGCAAGGAGAGAGGCACGATACGACATGATCAGACAAGCACGAATACCAGAGACAGACCCTACAGGAATGAACGAATGCGCCTCATGCTACTCTTCCGATAGCGATGAGGACTTATGCATCGATGGTGTTGAGACAGAGGAGGCGAAGTTGCTACGGCGTTGTCAAGTCAGCTTAGACAATTTTTCAGCTATCCGTAGGCTACGAGAGGATGCGAGTGAAGAGGAACAAAACATTAGAGGTATAATAAGCTCTCGATTTTTGTAAACTATCTTAAAACGTGCGCTTTCCATTTACTCACTTCAAAAATTTCCTGGGTGTTATTTCTAGACGTTTCTGGGTATTTATACTATACTTACAACAAAGAGGAGGAATAAGCACTTATTAAACTCTTCAAAGGTGAGGCATTATACATTACAATTATACGAAATAACTGTAGTGCTTGTTTTTTCTCGTAGAACATCAAATAGGAGGGGCAATAACGAGATCTACTACAGAGGCCCAACCTAAAAATGCAGAAAATAAGGACAAAACTGACTCTCACGAGGATATCTTACCCCCAGGTTACCGCTTCGAAATAATTGCAGAATCATGTAAGAAATACCATAA